>NC_057389.1:44842926-44930533 GCF_019320065.1 Cervus canadensis
CTTAAAAAACTGGAAATAGAACTGCCATATGACCCAGCAAAACCACTTCTGGGCATACACACTGAGGAAACCAGATCTGAAAGAGACACGTGCACCCCAATGTTCATCGCAGCACTGTTTATAATAGCCAGGACATGGAAGCAACCTAGATGCCCATCAACAGATGAATGGATAAGGAAGCTGTGGTACATATACACCATGGAATATTACTCAGCCGTTAAAAAGAATTCATTTGAACCAGTCCTAATGAGATGGATGAAACTGGAGCCCCTTATACAGAGTGAAGTATGCCAGAAAGATAAAGAACATTACAGCATACTAACACATATATATGGAATTTAGAAAGATGGTAACGATAACCCTATATGCAAAACAGAAAAAGAGACACAGAAATACAGAACAGACTTTTGAACTCTGTGGGAGAAGGTGAGGGGGGGATGTTTCAAAAGAACAGCATGTATACTATCTATGGTGAAACAGATCACCAGCCCAGGTGGGATGCATGAGACAAGTGCTCCGGCCTGGTGCACTGGGGAGACCCAGAGGAATCGGGTGGAGAGGGAGGTGGAACGGGGGATCGGGATTGGGAATACATGTAAATCCATGGCTGATTCATATCAATGTATGACAAAACCCACTGAAATGTTTGTGAAGCAATTAGGCCTCAACTAATAAAAAAATTTAAAAAAAAAAAAAAAAAAAAAACAAGAGAAAAAAAAAAAAAAAAAAATCCCATCCTATGTTTCGAGAGAACAGCATCGAAACATGTGTATTATCTATGGTGAAACAGATCACCAGCCCAGGTTGGATGCATGAGACAAGTGCTCGGGCCTGGTGCACTGGGAAGACCCAGAGGGGTCGGGTAGAGAAGGAGGTGGGAGGGGGGATCGGGATGGGGAACACATGTAACTCCATGGCTGATTCATGTCAATGTATGACAAAACCCACTACAATATTGTAAAGTAATTAGCCTCCAACTAATAAAAATAAATGAAAAAAAAAAATCCCATCCTAGAGACAGAATCCAAGTCCCAGAAGCAGAGTTCGGTGCATTTAAGTCACTCTCCTCCCACTCCCACCAGCTGACACTGACATACGTAGTGTTCAGTACCCACTGATGTCAGGGATGTGGCGAACACACAGAGGATGGTCTGCGGTTTCTGACTCAGATTTTGGAAGAAAGCAGTATGATTGGTTCACACACTCTAATGTGTTCATGAATCTGCTGAGGTAATTGTTATAATGCAGATTCCCAGGCTGTCCTATGAGAGACTGTTTTCCTCTGGACTAGATGTGGGTCTTGAGAATCTCATTCCCCAGGTTATCACAGGTAATACCACAGCAAGAGGAATCATTTACAGAGAATTCATGGCTGGACCACTGACCTAGCTCACCTCACCATTTTACTGCTTCTCCTTGCTTCCAGTCATCTCAAACTCCTTACTGATGTAAATACTAAGAAATAAAACCAAAGTAGAAGCATCTTCCCTCAAGGTTTTTTTGTTTGTTTGTTTTCTCTCTCACTGGACCCTAAGCCTGTTGAGTGCAAGTATTTCTCTGTTTCATCCTAAATATAATACAATGCTCTGCACATAATAGGCTTGTAACATGTTTCTCAAAATTCCAACATGGAGAAATTCCAACTGGAAAAGCAAAGCCCGATAGGAGAGAAGTTTTTTTTTTTTTTTTCATTTATTTTTATTAGTTGGAGGCTAATTACTTTACAATATTGTAGTGGTTTTTGTCATACATTGACATGAATCAGCCATGGATTTACATGTGTTTCCCATTCCGATCCCCCCTCCCACCTCCCTCTCCACCCGATCCCTCTGGGTCTTCCCAGTGCACCAGGCCTAAGCAGTTGTCTCATGCATCCAACCTGGGCTGATGATCTGTTTCACCCTTGATAATATACATGTTTCAATGCTGTTCTCTCAAAACATCCCACCCTCGCCTTCTCCCACAGAGTCCAAAAGTCTGTTCTGTACATCTGTGTCTCTTTTTCTATTTTGCATATAGGGTTATCGTTACCATCTTTCTAACTTCCATATATATGTGTTAGTATACTGTATTGATCTTTATCTTTCTGGCTTACTTCACTCTGTATAATGGGTTCCAGTTTCATCCATCTCATTAGAACTGATTTAAATGAATTCTTTTTAACGGCTGAGTAATATTCCATTGTGTATATGCACCACAGCTTCCTTATCCATTCGTCTGCTGATGGGCATCTAGGTTGCTTCCATGTCCTGGCTATTATAAACAGTGCTGCAATGAACACTGGGGTGCACGTGTTTCTTTCAGATCTGGTTTCCTCAGTGTGTATGCCCAGAAGTAGGATTGCTGGGTCATATGGCAGTTCTATTTCCAGTTTTTAAAGAAATCTCCACACTGTTCTCCATGATGTCTGTACTAGTTTGCATTCCCACCAACAGTAAGCTTTTGCACAACAAAGGAAACTATAAGCAAGGTGAAAAGACAGCCCTCAGATTGGGAGTAAATAATAGCAAATGAAGCAACAGACAAAGGATTAATCTCCAGAAAAATAAATGACCCAATCAAAAAATGGGCCAAAGAACTAAATAGACATTTCTCCAAAGAAGACATACAGATGGCTAACAAACACATGAAGAGATGCTCAACATCACTCGTTATCAGAGAAATGCAAATCAAAACCACAATGAGGTACCATTACACACCAGTCAGGATGGCTGCTATCCAAAAGTCTACAAGCAATAAATGCTGGAGAGGGTGTGGAGAAAATGGAACCTTCTTACACTGTTGGTGGGAATGCAAGGAGAGAAGTTTTAAATTCAGTACCCATGAATAAAGTAACAATAGAACTTTAGAGAATACCATTAGTGAATATAATATTTCCTCTATAAATGGCTGTGTTCTGGTCCCTCCTCCCCAACCCCATACATTAATGCTGGCTAAAACTGACATCAAGTACCACTGTGGAGGTAGCTAGAGCTGCTAGCATCTTTTTAGAGTCTTCAAAATCGTCACTGTAATTGTTCATATAAAATACCTGCTTGGTATGAGGTACTACACTAATTTAAATTTACACATTATGGCAAGTCTTGCAAAGTAGACATTATGGCTGCCTGTCAGTTATAAAAGCCCTGACTTAATATTGTTCCTCTTGAGGTTGAATGTCATTTTTTAAAACAGCTTTCATTGGAATTTGCATCTATCTTTTCATTTTATCTCCTCTCCCTCCAAGAAAATATTATATAATCACGTGTAACTTACTTGATGGCTGGATCAAAAAATATTTATTGATGTGATTCATCATTTCCATTTCCTTTTCCTGCTGCTTCTGGAAACTGCAGAATCTGTTGTTCAATTAACTAAAGGTCAGAGAGCTCTCAGCCTTTTCTCACTGTTCCCTCACTGTCAATTCAGTGAGAGTGAGAAGAGCAAAAGCCCCCAGGATGGGTGAGGACTGCTGGAAGTAGTCTCCCACGAGCTGTGTGTGGCTGCATCTCTACACAGACGTCCGATCCCTGTGACACACCAAGCCCCGGGCATGTAGGAATCACACTTTTTCATTAAAGTTTGAAAAGAACCAAAGATGAGTAGATGAAATAGTCAGGATGTCAAAGCTGTCACATTTACTCACAAAAGCAGCAGCAACTAAGGTTGAGCTTGCCTGGTGGCTCAGTGGTAAAGCAACCACCTGCCAATGCAGGAGATGTAGTTTCAATCCCTGGGTCGGAGATATCCCCTGGAGTAGGAAATGGCAACCCACTTCAGTATTCTTGCCTTGAAAATCCCATGCACAGAGTAGCCTGGCAGGCTACAGTCCATGGGGTCGCAAGAGTCAGACACGACTTAGTGACCAAAACAACAAACTAGGTTAGCTTAGAGACCAGATGCCCCCACTGAGAAAATCCAAGTTCCTAGATTCAGTTTCCACCTCTGTGACCGTGATGAGACAGTCTCACCTGCTTCAGATCAGGGTATTCTGAATTAATCTTCAAAAGTTCATTTATTTGCTTGTTCATTTATTCATTCATCTTTCTGTTTTTCTATCAGTCAGGTGGGGCTTAATGTTCTTTAAAGGGGATCATCTGCCTTTGTAGTTCATTCCAGTTAACTGAGAAAGTAGGCACTTACATTTTTTTGGTAAAGAGTCACATAGTAAATATTTTAGTCTATGTAACCATATGCTTCCCGTTGCAGCTATTCCAATTTTTCCTATGCAAAGCAGCTGTGGACAATATATAAACAAATGAACATGACTTTTCTTTATAAAATCTTTATTTTCAGAAGCAGGTGGTGATCTACATGCTCTAGTTTTCTGATTCCTGAACTAGGATCATCCTAGAGTTGAAGCAAACATCCAGTATTTCAGAAAATCCTGGTTAAAGTTGGCATGAGTGGCTTAATACCCACAGGGTGTGAAATGAAGACAAAAGAAATAGTACTAAATAAGGGTAGGGTTGCATTTTAGCATTGAAGCTGCCTTCTGCTGTGACCAAGGATAATTGCATCTCACTTCTCTCTACTCCTATATCTTAACCGAGGTTTCTTCTCCTGGACTTAGAGACTAATGAGGGCCTCTTCAATGAGTGGTCAAGATGAGAGATATTTAAACCCTTGTCATAGGGTGAGCAGCAGAGTAATAATTCAGTGAAAGCCAACAAATAACATGTGATCACTGAGATACAAATCACAACGACTAAAGGCTTTACTTACAGCCGATGTGCACAGGATAAAATTGATGTGTCTTTCTCAGGAAAAGAGCCTGTCTCTGTTGAAAGCACAGATCATGAGAAATGCTTTTTAGTAAGCATCGGAGCTAGAGAAAGTGTAAGAATACAAATTGGCCCTGGAACTAAGCTCTTGTTTTTCAGTTCAATAGAAAAGTGAAATAAGCAAAAGCTCTTTTATAATCATAGCACTCATTCACTTGAAAACGGTCTTGATAATGATCAAAGAAATCCTTCCTGCATTACTAAGACGCTCTCCATGGGGTGTGACTTGAGTGAGTTTCTGGCAACTGTCCAATTAATCTATGCATCACCAAGATCCTGCTTTCTAGATTTGATTGTTCTCTGCTTCATGGATGACATGTGGCTAAAACTAGTCCAGATGAGAAAAGCAAACACAGATTTCCCAATTTGTATATGGATCAATACACAGAAATTGGTTGAACATTATCTTCTGTTTTGTAGGAAACACAGCATTATTAGGCTAAACTTTACCAAGTATCAGAGCATGCATAGCAGGTAATTCATAGTCGTCAGATGGAAGGTCTGGATGCTAGCTTCCTACCAAGCCTGGAGGAAGAAGACCTGACTTTTGCAGGTGGTCAGGAATCTCAGAGAACAAAGTAAAAATGATGCATGAAAGGTAAGGGTTCTCTTCAAGATATAAAGACGGGATATGGGGTGAAAAGTGAAGTGAAAGTGACGTTGCTCAGTCGTGTCCGACTCTGCACCCCATGGACTGTAGCCTACCAGGCTTCTCCGTCCATGGGATTTTCCAGGCAAGAGTACTGGAGTGGGCTGCCATTTCCTTCTCCAGGAGATCTTCCCAACCCCGGGATCGCACCCGGGTCTCCTGCATTGCAGACAGACGCTTTACCATCTGAGCCACCAGGGAAACCCAGCATATGGGGTATGGAAAAGAGAAAAGCATATCGAAAATACACAGAATAGACTGGCAAATGAAGGAGCCAAATGAGTGAGTCTGGAAAACAGGTTAAGTTACATTGGAAAGGACTTCAAGTTACACCATGGAAGGCTTGTAATTCTGTACCTGCAGTGACAAAATAGGGAATATAAATAAGTGGAACAAAGACAGAGCAGAGGCGGGGAGAGAAGGAGAGAGCAAGAGGAAGCTGGCAGGAAGGAAAGCAGGTCACCAAGGCCCCTGCCACTGCTGCTAAGGGGCTTTCAGTTCAAGGACATGTTGTGTCCCAGGGACGTGAGCTCAAAGTTGTCCATCACATAACTTTTCAGGTTGAGTGGAGGATCTAGGACTTTATGTGAAATATTCTGCATATTAGACTAGCCAACTAAACACTTTTAAAGCACTGTGTGAAGCAAAATAACAGCAATAACAAAACCCCAAACATGTAAGGGCATAATCTGCTGATGACATATTTGTAGCCTCCGGGCTGACCAGAAAGCGCTGGGGAGCACCTGTAGCTGATAAGGAGTCTGGAAAGGATGGCATTTAGGAGGGGCTGAGAGGGAGAAGCTTGAGAGCTTCTGTGAGACTGTCGAGTGGTCCAGGTGGGGACGGTCAGATGGACTTGACCATAGCTCTGGAAAGTGAGAGGGAAAGAAGACGGTAAGTGGGACACGGGGTGTGGCTGGGAGGGAGGTCCAGTAAGATGGAATCTTTCTGGGAAAGCCAAGTGATAGGCTGTGCTGTTTCTCCACGAACGGCCCTGCGTGGGACACACCTCAGTGGACCTTCAGCTGAGCTGATAGTTTTTGAATTGCTGTGCTATTATGTATTGACATTTCCCAGTTCAACACTTCTATCCCCCTCCTCCCCAGGTAAACTTGAATGCAGGTCCAACTGAAGGCTGTAATCTTTAAAACTGCCAAATAGGGACTCATCTTACAGGCATATTTTGATGTGCTTTTTTTTTTTTTCTCTTGCATTTCAAGTTGAAGAAGATCAAGGGCTTGCAAGTAAATGATTTTAGAGATAAATGATCATAGGAAAATGCAATACTTCTGAAGAAGAATATTCTATTTTCTCCTCTTGTAGCAATGCTCTTCCCTTTGAAGAAACTTCCCCTATCCACTGCAGCACACCATAACCCTTTATTTATAATATTTTGGACCTTTTAAAACTTTCCAGGGTATAGTTCATTTTCACAATGTAAAGATTTACTTTGTTCTCTGATTTAAGGATTGTATACTTACTAAAATAATGTTTTCCAAAAAGTACAAGACAGAAATTTAAACATATGCTATATGTTTGTTTTAAATGGTGTTTTCTATATATTGTCCCAAAACCTGAAGTTTCTCATTTAATAATAAATGTGTATATGAAAAGTGAAAGCTGCTCAGTCATGTTCGACTCTGTGACCCCATGGACTGTAGCCCGCCAGGCTCCTCCATCCATGGAATTCTCCAGGCCATAATACTGGAGTGGGTAGCCATTTCCTTCTCCAGGGGATCTTCCCAACCCAGGGATGGAACCCAGGTCTCTCACATTGCAGGTGGATTCTTTACTGTCTGAGCCACCAGGGAAGCCCAAACACATACATGCATTTCAATAAATATGAAATTGCATTGGCATTTTTAATAGCTGTATAGTATTCTACTAGATATATCTATGTGTATATATACATAAGTGTAACAGTATATCATTGCCTTTTCAGTGGCTATTTAGATTGTTTCCAAATTTTCAAAAGTCTGATCAGTAAAGTAGACATCCTTTATGCTCATTTTTATGTGATTATCCAGTAATTCCTTAAGAAACAGAATTAAAATAGTTGTATCAAAAGTAAAAAATTTTTAAGGATATTTGACTGTTTTTCCTCATAAGCGTTGTCACATTTACTTCCAGTAACAAATGGAAGTGTGGCCCCTTCCCTCCAGTCATGAACATTAGCAACATTTAGATATTTAATTATTCAAAAGGTAGAATTTTGTCTCTTCAGTTTCTATAAAATGTATTGTTTGTTTATCTCATTTTGGGATTTAGATGCTTAGTGAGTTTATTGACATTTAAAGATCTTGAAAATATTTTTCTTCCCTGTTAATATATGAAGACTTAAGATGCTGTTTCCATTTATGACAGCATGGTTCTATCACCTTCATTTCTTCATTTGTTTTCAGTGGCCTTCCAGCCTTATTTCACCTTGCATACTCCCCCAAATAAGGAATCATGAGATTAAAAAATAAATTATTAATATGTTTTTTCATCTCCAAAGCAGCAAACATTTATTAATAGCCTATTCTGTGTTAATTTTTCATTCCTGATGGAAAAAAATCCCCTGTAAATCCTACTAGTAACATATATGTTAAATATATAAGTGCAGCCAAAGTTTAGAGCTACACTGTCCAATAAAGCAGCCAGTCGTTACATGGATCTAGTGAGCATTTGAATAATGGCTAGTCTGAATTGAGATATGCTGTAAGTATGAAATACACATTGATTTTGTAGGCTTAGGAAAAAATCCTACAAATAATTCTATATTGATTGCATTTTGAACTGATAATATTGTGGATATGTTGAACTCAGTATAATAGGCTAATTCATTTCACCTGTTTCTAACAATTTTTTTTTTTTAGTGTAACTACTAGAAAAAATTTAATAACATGGCTTGCATGTGTGATTCACATTTTCTTATCTCTTTTTTTTTTTTTTTTTTGGTCATTCTGGGTGTTTATTGCTGCCGGGCTTTTCTCTAGTTGTGGAGAATGGTGGCTACTCTCTAGTTGTGGTGCAAGCTTGTTGCAGTGGCTTCTCTTGTTGCAAAGAACAGACTCAAGAGCAGTTAGACTTCAGTAGTTGTGGCGTGTGAGCTCATTAGTTGCAGCTCCTGGGCTCTAGAGCACAGGCTCAGTAGTTGTGGTACACAGGCTTAGTTGCTCTGGGGCATGTGGGATCTTCTTGGACCAGGAATCAAACCTGTGTCACATGCATTGGCAGGCAGATTGTTTACCACTGAGCCACCAGGGAAGCCCTCTATATTTTTTTTTTAATTTCATTTTATTGGTTAATTTTTTTCATTTTCACTTTATTTTGGAGTACAGTTGATTAACAATGTATGTCAGTTTCAGCTGTACAACAAAGTGATTCAGTTATACACACACACGCATCTATTCTTTTTCAAATTCTTTTCCCATTTAGGTTGTTACAGAATATTAAGCAGAGTTCCCTGTGCTATATTGTAGGTCCTTGTTGGTTATGTTTTAAATATAGCAGTGTACATGTCAGTCCCAAACTCCTGATCTATCCACCCCACCCTTGCCCATTGGTAACCGTAAGTTCATTCTTTAAGTTTGGGTGTCTGCTTCTGTTTTGTAAATATGTTAACTTGTATCTTTTTTTTTTTTTTTTTTTTTTAAGGATTCTGCATATAAGTGGTATCATATGATATTTGTCTTTCTCTGACTTACTTTACTTAGTATGATAATATTTCTCTCTAATGGTGCTGCTGTAGACATTTTTGCAGTATAAATACATATTAAGACCATAAAAGGCCAGCCCTGAATGTACTACTGGATGGTCTTCAGGTCAGAATTTTATCATTCTTTTACAATAAGAAACAAAGCAAAGCCCTCCAATACCATTGTCATACTGGCTAATGTTTGCCTTGTCTTTCATCTGAGGGAGCTTTGATGAAAGGAAACAGCTTCAACCAGAATAGTTTACAGCCCCTTTGGAAAGAAGCTTATATTGAAAAGGATGAGATAAATTGAAATAGTTCTGACTTTGAACAACTGTTTGTGTCACCACAAAGCCAAGGCCACTGAGTGATCTGTCAGCTGGCTGCAGAAAGAGGGCAAATCACTGGTTTCCTCAAAATGTCGGGTAATGCAAAATCCTGAAGGCAGCACAGAACTGATGAAAGCTCAGCCTGAGCTGTGAGGAGGGATCTTTATCTGGCCTGCTGGTCCTTCTGTCTGTAGGAGTGGAGGAAAGAGAATGGCTCTTCACACGGGGTCCTGATGATCTTCCCAGTAATGATGTTTCTTTAGGGGCAATTTGGCCTCCCTCCCATTAAAATGGACACTTGCAGCACTTTGCAGTTGGCTTTCTCATTTTGTACATGAGATACATGACTAGTGAAGTAAATGACCCAGACCCTAGAATGAAAGTGTCTGTTGAAGCAGAAGTCAAATTCAAGTTTTCACATTTATGGTGCAAAGCTCCTTTTGTAACAGTTTCAACTGCCTATCATAGTTCTTTTAAGAGGGATATATCTTAGCTTTTTCTCCACAAAGGTTTCAATTCTCATTTCTCCTTGAATGAGCTTCATCAGTTGGCTCTGGACAAAGCCTGTTCTATACTAGATATTTTGAATGCAAGTTCTCTTTATTATCTAACTTCTTTCCTCTATCCTCCTAACATTTGACTTTACTGTTTGTTTTTTATTTTTTGTTGTTGTTATTGTTATTTTTGCTGTTTTTTTTTCTGTTATCGTACACGCAGATTTGTGTGTATATTGTTATTTTTATTGTGTTTTTCTGTTATTATTGTTATTTATTTTTTCCTGTGTTAATGTATGCCTTTGGATTGGCAGGGATATGGTTTGAACTCATCAAAATCACAGTGGGTCTAAAACCCCTAACCTTGCAAATGAACACAACTTCATTCATTCATCTGTCGATAGACATCTATGTTGCTTCCATGTCCTAGCTATTGTAAATAGTGCTTCAGTGAACACTGGGGTACATGTGTCTTTTTCAGTTATGGTTTTCTCAGGGTATATGCCCAGTGGTGGGATTGTTGGGTCATATGGTAGTTTTATCCCTAGTTTTTAAAGGAATCTCCATACTGTTCTCCATAGTGACTATACCAGGTTACATTCCCATCAACAGTGCAAGAGGGTTTCCTTTTCTCCATACCCTCTCCAGCATTTATTGTTTGCAGATTTTTTTGATAATGGCCATTCTGACTGGTGATACCTCATTGTATTTTTGATGTGCATTTCTCTAATAATGAGCAATGTTGAGCATCTTTTCATGTGTTATTAGTCATCTATATGTCTTCTTTGGAGAAAAGTCTGTTTAGGTCTTCTAAGATGCAGGCATAGAGAACAGAATTGTGGTCACAGTTGGAGAAGGAGAAGGGAGGGACTAATTGAAAGAGTAACACTGAAACATATACATCACCATATGCAAAATAGATAGCCAGTGGAAATTTTCTATATGATGCAGGGAGCTCAAACCTGGTGCTCTGTGACAACCTAGAGGAGTGGAATGCAGTGGGAGGTGGAGGGAGGACATATGTATGTATGGAGGACGTATGGATATAAGGGGACATATGTATGTAAGGGTATATATGTATGCCTATGGCTGATTCATGTTGATACATGGCAGAAACTAACACAATATTGTAAAGCAATTATCCTCCAGTTAAAAATAAATAAAAAATAAAGCAAAACAAAACCCTACCCTTAACTTTCATCTTCGCATATTAGAAGATACTTAGATATCACACATCCAGATCTTACTAAATGTATGTAGTATGTGGCTGTCCATAGGTGTTGAAGGATATGAAAAAGGCATTTATCTCACATATCTTCTATAGAAATACTGCATTTGGGAAAAAAAAATAATATCCTACTAAAATGAAAGGACCAGGGAGCTAGCTACTATATTATCTATAAGTTATTTTGTGTAGCTTCTTTCATTCTTACATTTAATGAATTTCTTCATTTTTCTACCCATCTCAGTTCAGTTCAGTTCAGTCGCTCAGTTGTGTCCGACTCTTTGCGACCCCATGAATCACAGCACGCCAGGCCTCCCTGTCCATCACCAACTCCCAGAGTTTACTCAAACTCATGTCTATTGAGTCGGTGATGCCATCCAGTCATCTCATCCTCTGTTGTCCCCTTCTCCTCCTGCCCCCAATCCCTCCCAGCATGAGGGTCTTTTCCAATGAGTCAACTCTTCGCATGAGGTGGCCAAAGTATTGGAGTTTCAGATTCAGCATCAGTCCTTCCAATGAACACCCGGGACTGATCTCCTTTAGGATGGAGTGGCTGGATCTCCTTGCAGCCCAAGGGACTCTCAAGAGTCTTCTCCAGCACCACAGTTCAAAAACATCAGTTTTTTGGCACTCAGTTTTCTTCACAGTCCAACTCTCACATCCATACATGACCACTGGAAAAACCATAGCCTTGACTAGACAGACCTTTGTTGGCAAAGTAATGTCTCTGCTTTTTAATATGCTATCTAGGTTGGTCATAACTTTCCTTCCAAGGAGTAAGTGTCTTTTAATTTCATGGCTGCAATCACCATCTGTAGTGATTTTGGAGCCCAGAAAAATAAAGTCTGACACTGTTTCCACTGTCTCCCCATCTATTTCCCATGAAGTGATGGGACCAGATGCCATGATTTTAGTTTTCTGAATGTTGAGCTTTAAGCCAACTTAAACCTACCAAATATAGACGACTTTCGACTGTGTATTGGGTTGGCCAAAAAGTTCATTCAGGTTTTTCAGGTACTTCGTACAGAAAAACCCAAATGAAATTTTGGCTGACCCAATATGTTACATTTGCTCTTCTAGGAGAGAGAGTCATAAGACAAGACCCCACTGTCCAGGATCTCTCATATTAAGAGAATCAGGATGTTGAGAAAAGATGGTGATTGTTGAACTCTAGGAACCTGGGTTGGGTGGGAGATTGTCCTCTGGAAAAGGCCTTGGGCATCCATGGAGTGGTATGTGGCTTTGAAAGCCTGTTGATAAATGATGAATAAATGATGAAAAAATGATGAATAAAAGATGAGAGGACAGCAGAGATGAGTCATAGATAGGGAATGATAAACTTCATTTCCTTCCTAATTTTGTTGATGGTGGTCCATAACAGAAGAGTTATACATTTAAACTGTATAACTCCGAGGTATTCATTGGGCTGTGTGTCTTTGGATTTTAAAGAGGAAACTGTTTACCATGGTCTAGCAGTCTGGGGAAAATTTGTCTTTCTTGATAAGAGAAATTTTGAGAAAGAGAAATGATTTTATTCTCTCCAATTTTCATTTTCTTTGACACTAGAAACATAAGGCTTAGCAAGCCTGGGATTAGGGAAACAAAGTCCCTTCATCTCTCAGTAAATAGCCATTTCCTGTAACAAGTCTGATTCCTTCCCCAGATGCTTGGAATTTGCAAGCCTTGTGGTTCTATTTCTAGAATTGTTTATAACGGGCCTCTCTCTCCTCATTTCCTCGCCCTTCCTTTTCCTGCATTCTGAATGTACTGTGGCTACTCTAGCTCTGTTGTTAAAGACAGCCAAGGTCATGGCAGAGAAAAACAGGGCTGAATGGTAAGATTCAGCTAAATAAAACCTTTTGGAAACTCTGGAATTCATTATTTGGAAAACATATAATGTGTACTTGTTTAGGAGTAATGAAGAATATTATAGAAGACTGAGTAAGTGTTTCTACCATGCTTGTTGGGTAGAAATAGCTTCATAAACAACTGCACTTCCCAGGTGGTGCTAGTGGTGAAGAATCCACCTGCCAATGCCAGAGACACAAGGGACGGGGGTTTGATCCCTGGGTCAGGAAGATCCTCTGGAGAAGGAAATGGCAACCCACTCCAGTATTCTGCCTGAAAAATTCCATGGACAAAGAAGCCTGGTAGGCTACAGTCCATGGGGTCACAAAGAGTCACACATGACTGAGCAAGTGAGTACACACACATGAAACAATTGCTTGAGATTTGGAAGTCATGCCATCTTAGATGTGATTCTCGAGTAGTGTGACTGAATCAGTAGCTTACCCATCTTGGCCCGTTTCTCCATTTGTAAACTCAGTGATTAGTCCAGTTTAGTATTGGTGACCTCTAATCTATTGAGATAATAATATGAGGTAATATATATCTCTTGAGCCCTTAATATGAAGCAGCAGCTGTGCTAAGGACAGAAGTGAATTCTCTGTTTTAATTATTACAAGCTGTTCTACAGCTTGTTAGTTTAGGTAATAATGCTGCCCTCATTTTATAGAAAAGGAAACTGTGATTTAAGTATGAGCCCAAAACTGAAGGGGCTAGTACTTGAATTAAGGTTGTTGAACCCTGGAGCTGAACTCTAGGCAGCTGATACCTTCCTGTATCATCTATTGCTTGATTGAATATTAAAGATGGAACAAAATTCATGACTAGATAGTGATCTCAAAATTTTAAAAAAAGTTTGCTGTATTTTTCAATTTGAGGTTCTACAATATGAACTTAAAGAAAACTAAAAGAAAAAAAATGTACTTGGTGTTTGGGGGGATATTTGTATAGAAAAGGAAGAAGAATGCCTACCTTTCAGGTTGAGCCAAGAGAGACATGTGTCAGAAGTGAACTGAGTGAGTGAGTTTGGGGAGTATAAAATGGTTAGGTTGGCTTTTAAGCAAGTCACTGGATAGATGAGATTGAATAGGTAATAACATTGGCTTATGGACAGCATCAAATATCATGCTTAGTAAAAAGGAATAAATTCACTCCTTCAAAAGATATTGATAGAAATGAAACATAGATACTTTCAGGAGTGTATAACCTAATACAGAATGAGTGTTCCTTTTGGGTTTGAATCATGGTTCTGCTGTTTGCTAGTTCTTTGGCTTGAGTGAGTGATTCAACATCTCTGGACTTTAGTTTTTCATCTGTAGAATGGAAATAATAATGCACCTTACATACTTTTATGAGAATTCAAAGTTGTATCTGAGATACCTCTAAAACTGTGTACTCAATGGAGCAAATGATATGCTCAATCTATAGTAATGCTGTTGTTTCCTGAATTAAAAAATAATACATGCAAATTATCTGATACAACGTCTAGCCCTTTGTAAGCCCTGAATAAATGTGAACTCTTTCTTCTGCTACTCCTAGTGTAAGACAGATAATCAGCCTCAAATTGTAATCTAGTAGAGAAAAACTGCTAAGTCACTTCAGTCGTGTCCGACTCTGTGCTACTCCATCCCTGGGATTCTCCAGGCAAGAACACTAGAGTGGGTTGCCATTTCCTTCTCCAATGCATGAAAGTGAAAAGTGACAGTGAAATCACTCAGTCATGTCCGACTCTTCGTGACCCCATGGACTGCAGCCCACCAGGATCCTCCATCCATGGGATTTTCCAGGCAAAAGTACTGGAGTGGGGCACCATTGCCTTCTCTGAGTAGAGAGAAAAGCCAAATACAATTCATGAAAATGCAATGTAATTGTTATGGAGATATTACAAGGTACATTGTAAATATCAATGAAGACACCAAGGTTGGCCAAGAAAATGTGGATGGTCCCTGAAAGCTTTATGGAGAAAACCACATTTAGGGAAAGCATCTTAAAAATAAAGAGGAAGGTGAAGGGTATTTTGACAGGAAAGATGTTAGAGATCACGGAGCACTACTTGAAAACAAGTAGGATGTGAATTGCTGAGACACGATGTGAGAAGGGGGAATGGCAGGAAACGGGGATGAAGTAGGCAACAACCAGATAAGGCTGGACCTTATACACCATGTGAAGTCATTTAAGATTCCACATGGAACACAACAGAAGAACAGCATCTGACTGACATGGTCATGATCGTGAAAAGGAGACTCTTCATGGTCATGTAAAGGAGTCTGCAAATGTCAGACTGTCCAAAGGGTGGGAGCTGCTTTTTGCATTGTTAAAAATGCTAACTGAAGGTGTGAGTCCTCTCCACATTGAGGTGTTAGATTCCCGACTACTGTAGGGAATTAATGGTATCAATCTTCGCTTTGAATTCTGTCCTCTCGAAATTGGAGGATGACAGTCTTTAGCTAGCATCAAAGGAAGCAAAGTTACATGGGAATAGTGTGTCAGATTGGTGGTGAAAATGACAGCTTGACACAAAAAGTATTGATTCCAACTGTAAGCAAGATACTTTTAAAAGGTCAGACCTGGGAGTCACAAAATTCACTGTTCACCTTGTCAAAAAAGAGATTGATGTACATTAAAATTTTATGATGAAATGAAACAAGCATGGACTTTGGAGCGCTCTCCTGGGTGGATCTGCCCCTCTCTAGGTTCCCATTTACCTGTCTACCTTTCTTCCTTCCAAAATATTTATTGAGCAGTGGCTGTGTAACCTTAGACAGAATACTTTACCCCTCTGAGACTTATTCCTCACTTGCAAATTGGAGATTAGCTCCCAAATGACTGAGCAGTAAAGAATCTACCTGCAATGCAGGAGACACAGGTTCAATCCCTGGGTCAGGAAGATCCCCTGGAGAAGGAAATGGCTACCCACTCCAGCTTCTCTCCTGGACAAAACCAAGGACAGAGGTGCCTGGTAGGCTACAGACCATGGGATAGCAAAGAGTCAGACATGACTGAGTGACAAATCACAAAAAACAAAAACAAAAAAATGTCTCCTTCTAAACTGAGAATCAATAAGGCAATGTATTTGTTCTTTTAAAAATTTTTGTTGGAGTATAGTTGCCTTACAGTGTTGCATTAGTTTCTGCTGTACAGTGAAGTGAACCAGCTATATGTATACATATTGTTATTGCTGTTCAGTCACTAAGTCATGTCGGATTCCCTGCAACTCCTGACTACAGCATGTCAGCTTTCCCTGTCCTTCACTATCTCTCAGAGTTTGCTCAAACTTCTGTCCACTGAGTTGGTGATGCCATCCAACTGTCTCATCCTCTGTCACCCCCTTCTCTGCCTGCCTTCAATCATCCCCTGCATCAGGGTCTTTTCCAATGAGTTGGCTCTTGGCATCAGGTGACCAGTGTATTGGAGCTTCAGCATCAGTTATTCCAATGAATATTCAGGGTTGATTTCCTTTAGGATCGACTGGTTTGATCTCCTTGCTGTCCAAAGGACGCTCAAGGGTCTTTTCCAGAAACCACAGTTTGCGATAAATACATATATCCACTCTCTTTTGGACTTCCTTCCCTTTAAGGTCACCACAGAGCATTGAGTAGAGCTCCCGATGCTATTTGAAAACATTCTGTCCAGGTCTAGTCACATGGTAGATGCTCAACAAGCACTTCTCCTTTGTACTCACTGTTCCATAGATATTCACTCAGTACTGTTTGTGTTCCAGGCACTAGTGAGAACACTGGCCAGGAACAGAACAGGCAGACTCTCCTGAAGCTTTCAGTGGAGAAACAGGAAATAAATGAGTTAAAAAAAAAAAGCAATTTCTGATAGTGTTATATGCGACAGTTAAAACAGTGATGTAAAAGGTAGCATGCACTGGAGACAGTGCTAATTTTGTAGGATGGTAAGTTGTATTCTCCTGGAGGAATGGTATTTTGAAGCTGAAACATGAATAAAAAATGGAGCCTAATGTGCTCCATTTCTGGGAACATGCTTTCCAGGCGGAGGAATCTCTAAGTTGGTTGGTGCTGAAGTACAAACTTGGGGCATCAGTGAAGCAAAGCAGAGGCCAGAGCCTGATCCATGATGGGGAAAGTAACCTTAGCAAGTTTGGGGATAGTAGTCAGCAGCCTACTATAAACCAGCAATCCTCGCTAGCAGAGGGAGGTGCTGCTGTCAGAGATGATACAGTTAGAAGACCAGCATCCTCTAAAGTAGCCTTCTTCCTGTACGTGAATCCCTCCAACACGACCTTGCCAAGTGCATGTAAGAGGGGATTGAACATCTGGACTAGACAGATAATTTTCCTATTTCCTTTACGCCAGCAGTTTTCAAAAGCACAAACTCAGACCTTCAGTCTTTCTTTAATCTCTCAGTTTGTGGCATATGTCACTTTTGAAGATACACATTTTATGATAAAATCATAGAGCTTACAAGGTTATGGTAGAGATAAGTGCACACAGTAGAGGTAATACTATAGCAGAATTACAGAAGCTCTGTGAGAATGCAGAAGATAGGCAAAATCTACATGTGTGGTCTGAGAAGGCTTCACAGAGGAAACCTGTCAAATGTCGCTGGTCTCCAGAGGTGGAAGGTGTAGTTGTTCTTCCCTCTGTTGTTTTTTCTTCTGTTGTTGTTGTTCCTTCTAAATATGTCCAAATTTTTGCCGACCTAAATAATTCTAGATTTCTTCTAATTTCTGCTTTTCTTTAGAATTGCCTTTAACATAGACAGATGATATTTTTTTATTTGTCCCAATTCAGGATCAGGTGTGCCCACATCTTAGATGTGACCGTTCTGGTTTATATTTTCTTTTATCACCTCCTATAAGGTGATATGATTTAATTTCCAGTGAAAATGTCAGTTCCCAAATACTTTCAATAATTAAACATTATCTAAGATTATAGCTTTGTTAGAACCCAGAAAGCTCTAGCATCTTTTCCAGTTGCCACTCCAAAATTATATGATCACCCTCATTACATGCAAAGACACATAAGAGAAGGTGTTTTCTCACTTTGCAAAGCACAAGCAACATTTTCCTCTTTTTCTCCTTCATATATTTATTATGCACTAATTAGATGTCAAGCTTGGCAGTAAGGATTCTGGCTTAGAACATACAGTTTTGTGGGGAGAGGGGATGGAGTAAAGGATATAGAATTGGAAAGAACAGTGTGGTCATTTCTTGGTTCTTGAACAAACTTCTGATAAGGGGATATACAAGGCTTTTTTTCTGAATAGGCCATTTCCTGGAAGGAGATATATAAGTAGATCCTGGATCCCAAATATCCAAAGAAAGGATGCTTATTTATTTATTTAAATTCAACTATAGACTGAGTGGTCACAACTATTTGTGCTGGAGAAAGAGGCCAGGAGTAATCACATACCCAGAGATATATGGATTTTTTTTTCAGACAATCATTACCATGATTCTAAGTCTTAGCCCTCTCTATTACTGATAAAGGTCACATTTATAGTTCACCTTCCTCCAAACCATGTGCTACCTAAAGAAAAATAGAATCATGAAATCTAGCCAACTTTTGTAGTGGTCTGTGGGTAGCTGTATTCATTCCATTTGCCAGTTAGTCTCCAGCACACTCAGGATGGAGAGGCATTGTGAATTATTCTTCTTATCTGTAGCTGCAATAATATTTTGTTGAATGTAACTTATTTTCTCTGATAACAGTAAAAGCTCATTGAACAAAATTTGTGAAATTGAGCATAAATAATAGGAGAAAAATGAGCTGTAACTTTCCAGCTCAAGGAGAATTCACTTTATCATTTGTATCTTGCTTCTATTGCATGCATGTTTGTGCTAAGGACAGCTTGCTCTCCATCAACTTTTTAATAATGTGAGGTACCTAAATGGCCTATCATAAGAATGAGCCATACTGCTTTTTTTTTTCTTTTTTTTTTTTAGAGCTTTTCATTTTATACTGAAGTGTAGGTGATTAACAACGTTGTGATACTTTCAGGTCAACAGCAAGGGACTCAGCCATACACACACACACACACACACACACACACACACACGTGTTTATACTGGTATCCATTATCCCCCTAGTTCCTCTCTCATGTAGGTTGCCATGTAACGTTGAGCAGGGCTCCCCTGGTCCTTGATCATTATCCATTTCATGCTGCTTTTAAATGGCAGAGATATGTCCAGTATTCACTACGGTTGTTTCTCTTTCTGTTCTCATTGGATTGCTATGATAGAAGCAGTATTTTGGGGAGGTTCTGACTCAATTCTGGAGCCAGAATATCTGGGTTTGAGCCCAAGGTCACAATAGCTGTGTGACCTTGATTAAGTTTCCTAATATCTTAGTGCCTTGGTTTCTTCATCTGCAAACTGGAGATAAAGCGAGTACTGAGTAGTGGCTACATACTTTGTTGAATGAGTTAATATGTAGGGACCAGAAGAATTCCTGGCACATACAGAGTGTGGAATAATGTAAGCTATTACCACAGGGGGACACAAACTCTCATGCCTATAAAGGGACCAAGCAGATGATGTAATAAAGTAAGGTGTGAAAAAATGCAGCTCTTTTGGTCTTTCATTTTCTAGCAGTGTATTCAAAATAAAAGGATAGAGGACATGTCTCAAACACGAAGGGGAAAAAAGTCCCTTGAAAGCATAATAAATGCAGATAACTCTTATTTATTGTTGGAAAACAGTAATAAATAATCAGCACCATAGACAGAGGACTTGGAAGCTAGGTGTACTAAGGGCCACACAACTTCTGCCAAGAGAAGCTGGAACACTAGATTAATATGTGAAATTTCCCAGTGTTTAAATTTTAGCACCCAAAGCAAACTTGAAAAAAAAAAAAAGTTGTATGTGTGTAACCTAAGCAACTTATGCCCTCAAGCTACTTTTGACCCCGAAGTTGGCAGTTTAAGAACTCTGAACTTCGATTAAGTAAGTAGTATATTTTGAGTTCTAGCCAAAGAGATCTGTCTCTGATTCCTGGACTCCTTCTATGACAGCTGGCTGTAATGTCACACATTTATTGACCACTTTAACTCTTGGATTGAAAGGACCAAAAGATGTGACCCACACTGGTACTCTGCCCTTTGCTACCACGGGTATATATGGATCATCCAGGGGCTGCAGTAAGGAATGATCAGTCAGAGAAAATAGCACTGTCCCTAGTTCCTGTCCCTATCCCTTGGCCACACAATAACTATCTTGTCTTAGTTGGGAATCCCAGCCTCTGCCTAAATCACTGTCTACTTACTGACTGATGATGGAGGCTCTCCAAATCTTCCATCTGACTTTGGAAATGTCATTGTGCTACTCATTCTGTTTAATTGCTCCCTCCTGTGGAAACACTGTGCTGTCCCTGCTGCTCCTTCAAATGGAGAATAACATGTCTTTAGGTTTTTCTTGGCTCTTACTTGCTGAGGAAGGAGATGATAAATGCTCGGTGCTGTGGGGGCTGCTTTCTGAACCACCCTGAGGCGACAATTGCTTATTCAAACTTAAGGAAAGGAGGCAGTCATGCAGGGAGTAGCTTTTGAATAAAACAGTTTGTGATCAGGGAAGGCAAAGGAGAAAGGCAGACTTGACTTGACCTCTGGGGATGTCCTCTCACCACGACAAAGAGCAGACTGAAAGGAGAAGTACTGCAGGGGACCAGAGCACAGTATTTAGAGCCAGCCAAAGGGCTGCCTCGAAGCAGTCTGGTTGGCTTTATAACTGTCTATAACAGCTGGTCAAATAGAATGAAATAGGGAAATTCTGACAACCCTGTTGCTCTCCAAATCTCAGACTCTCCTCCCCCCAGCAACAAACTTCCAATTATATTTGTAGAGAGAAATATTACATAGTTATTTCTTTAACTAGTCTTATCTAATGAGACTCCATTTTTTTTTAATTTCTGTCTTATCTAATCCCACTACCCTCTGCCTACGCTCTAGTCTTCTCACTTGCTCACACTGCCTTTGCCTTTGCACATTGAGTTTTCTGTCTGGAATACCCATTTCTCATCTCAACCTACAGAAACCCTGGGCTCACTTCAAACTTTGTCTCTATCAATAAATCTGTCTGGATTTCTCCCAGTGCAATAGAAATCACGAGCTTCTAGGAAGGAAAAGACATTCTTTGCTTTTCTTCCCACACATTCTTCCATCCCTCATCCTATTCCCAGGAAAATATATAAATCTGATCGGCCAAATTCTAATACATTTATTGGGAAAGTTTTGCTAATGGTAGAATCACTTTACTTCCAAAGCTTTGTGTCAATATTTTTCTCTCTCTCTCTACACTGTGTTTTGTTCTTATCATGAGAGGAGTGATTGCGGTTAGGGTCTGCCCTCCTGGAAATGACACAACCAGCTTTCCAGGAAACCCTTCTCTTTTGTCTTGAGTCTTTCCTTTCCTACACTGATATTGTAGAACTGAAGTGGTAATGAGACAGGAATCTGAGTTCTTGTCCAAGGAGCTGAAGAATGGAATCCACAAACACTCATGGTAGCAAGTGAAGAGTATTTATTTAAGAGGAAGAAAGTACAAAGCTCTCATCACAGGCACTGAGAGAGGGTAAAGTGTACCCCCAAGGTGGGACTTATATCCTTCCTTAAATCACATTATTTCTTACCAACCAATTTAAAGGTCAAGATACTTAACATCTGTATGGCTTCTCTAGATCGATGGGCATGAGTTTGAGTAAACTCTGGGAGTTGCTGATGGACAGGGAGGCCTGGCGTGCTGCGATTCATGGAGTCGCAAAGAGTCAACACGACTGAACATCTGAACTGAACTGAAGATCCTTGGAAGTCACCACCCTTACTCATGCCCTCTGGCCATTTTACCATGGACCAAATGTATGGGCTTAAGATTAATGATCACCAGTTGTTTTTTTTCTTTTTTTCCCTCAAGCACATGGAACAGAATTTAATTACTGCCCTTCCCTGGATCTGAGTGCTGATAATTTATCAGACTAAAGGCACATTTCAGCAATTCAGGACAATGGAGTGGGATGTTTACTGAAAACATGACTGAGGTCTTAGAGTTCTACACTGACTGCCTAGTAATTTCTACCTCAGTAAGGAATCCAGGATACAATTTGGGAGTAATGGAAAATTCTTAAGCCTTCATCTTAGTGTATGTGTTCTAGCTCCTTTTGTCAGAGTTTCCTTGCACTTTGGTTAAGTTTATAAGTTCACTAAATGGGAAAAAGAATATTTGCTTTAAGTTTACTGATGTTCTCATCTCCTTTGGGGACTCTTTAGGCATGGTTTCAAACCCACTCCATTTTCAAGAGGCAGAAAATTGGCCTGAAGAGAGCAATGTTTGAAGCTAGACTCCCTGGATTCAAATCCAATTTCTGCCACTAAACAGATGTGTGATTTTAAGACAGTTATCTGACTTATGGGCTTCAGTTTCCTCATCTGTATTATGAGGGTGGTTATAGTGCTAGCCTCTTAGGATACTCTGGGAAATCAATTAAAATATTATCTCCAAAACACTAAGAGCAGCTACCTGGAGCATAGTAAAAATTTACCAAATGTTAGTCTTCTTCCTTATCATCATTTGTTTGCCTAAGTGTTGTTCAGTCACCAAGTCACGTCCAACTCTTTGTGATCCCTTGGGCTGCAGCATGCCAGGTTCCTCTGTCCTCCACTGTCTCTTGGAGTTTGCCCAAACTCATGTCCATTGAGTCAGTGAGGCTATCTAACCATCTCATCTTCTGTTGTCCCCTTCTCCCGCCCTTACCTTTCCTAGCATCAGGGTCTTTTCCAATGAATCAGCTCTTTACACCAGGTGGCCAAAGTATTGGAGCTTCAGCATCAGTCCTTCCAAAGAAAATTCAGGGTTGATTTCCTTTAGGATTAACTGGTTTGATCTCCTTGCAGTCCAAGGGACTCTCAAGACTCTTCTCCAACACTACAGTTTGAAGATATAACTTCTTTGGTGCTCAGCCTTCTTTACGGTTCAACTCTCACATCCCTACATGACTACTGGAAAAACCATAGCTTTCACTATATGGACCTTTGTGTACAAAGTGATGTCTCCGGTTTTTAATATGCTGTCTATGTTTGTCATAGCTTTCTTTCCAAGGAGCAGGTGTCTTTTAATTTTCTGGCTACAGTCACCATCTGCAATAATTTTGGAGCCCAAGAAAATAAAATATATCACTCTTTCCACTTTTTCCCTTTGTATTTGCCATGAAGTGATGGAACCAAATGCCATGATCTTCATTTTTTGAATGTTCAGTTTTAAGCCAACTTTTTCACTCTCATCAAGAAGCTCTTTAGTTCCTCTTCACTTTCTGCCATTAGTGTGGTATCATCTGTAAATCTTAGGTTGTTGATATTTCTCCTTGCAATCTTGATTCCAGCTTGTGATTCATCCAGCCCAGTTTAATTCCATAACAGTCCTCAACAGTTTTCCTGGTCATATTATAGCTTGTATCTTATGCATTTGTCTCTCCACATTTTCAGCTGTGTATGAAAGCTGTTTACTTAGTCACAAAAGGGGTCTGAAGTTGATTTTATAAGAAAAGCAGCAACAGAATTACCTGCTGATAAAAACCTGCCATGTACAATGTCATCACAAATTTTAGAACTGAAATGTATTGAGTCCAGATTCTTCTTTTTAAAGATAAGAAATCTAAGGCCCAGAATGTAGAAGAAAGCCCTGAACCTCCCAGTCTGCAGAAGGCTCATCCATGCAGCCCAGTTGTCAGAGCACATCATTGGGCACCTTTGTCTCTGCAGTGCAACTGTGGGGAGCATACAAACCCTTCAGTGCGCCAGAGTCTCACTGGAGGCTTTAAAAATTAAGAGTGGTGGTTATCTTTGCATCCAAGATAAGATATAATGTGTTTAAATGTCTCTCCAGATGGCTATATTTCCAGTTTAATAGGCACATTGCTCTTGTGTGTTAATTAGACACCAAGTTCCTGTTTGAAAGGATACCTCATAAGGTTTTATAAGTAAGTTTAGAGGCCAGTGCTCTGTGACTCCCTACTGGGTAATTAGTTTCACCTGTTTATGATGAGCATTACCAGCAGGATTAACATAGTCATGTATACAGTGTAACAAGTATAGCAGCAAATACTGATCTTTCTACACTTCTCCTAGTCTATGCCTTTACCTACATTCATTCCCAATTTACTTGTAAACTATGTGGCTTCTTTCAGCATTTGGACAGTTGCCAAATGCTTTTAAAGACTTAAAATTGATAACTAATTGATAAGTGAAAGGATGACCTTAAATTTTTTTTCCTACTATTCATTAAACACCATCAATTTTCTTGTAATTTTCCAAGTGTCCTGTAACCAGTAACAGTGTCTTTGTAATTTATAGATCATTGTTTGCTAATTAGGGCTTATCTCACAATCAGTAATTAAAAAACCAGGGAAGGTCCTTTCAGAAATCTGCAGACCTCAATCTAATATGGAACATCTCACCAAGGGTAATAAAGTAGTTATTCACAGGAGATACTAAACATTGATGAAAACTCTAAAAAAAACAACAACAACAACAAAAAACAATTTTAAGTCATTGGAGAAATAATCCTCGTATTCAACAGTCTATCCAGCTACCAAAAGACAGATTGTGCTTGTGCACTTTCTATGTATAAATATCATCCTAGTCTTACTATAAGATAAAAGCCTATGTCCCAAGGTGCTTATTCTACAGTGAGAAAGATAAGGCATCTCCTGAAAGAACGTGCCTTCAAGGTATAAAGTGGAAAGAAACCTCAGGAAGTTCATACAAAGGACATTTGTATTAGAATACAGGAGATACACACAGGATAAGGGTTAGAGACACAGACTTTGGGAGGCAAAGATTTAAGGAATCAATCCTGCCTGACAGTATGCCAGTTTTGGGATAACCAAGTTGTTTAAATCATCACAACCTCATTTCTTCACTTTAAAAATAAAACTGGCACAATAATGAAACTGCCCGTGTCTGGTGTTTTATATACCAGAGTCTTAGAGAGATGGTGTTTATACTAGTACTTGAAGAATGAAAATATTTGGATAGGTAATGATGAGTAAGGTATAATGTGTCTAAGGAGAAGAAACTAAAGCAGATACCAGACAACCACGGCATTGAAAG
This sequence comes from Cervus canadensis, assembly GCF_019320065.1. NCBI lineage: Eukaryota > Metazoa > Chordata > Mammalia > Artiodactyla > Cervidae > Cervus > Cervus canadensis. The sequence goes on from NC_057389.1 coordinate 44,867,977, forward strand.
GAGAAGAGTGTTAAAAATACGAAATACCTAGTTTGTCAAGGGAATATTTAAAGATAAAACTAAAAAAGTTAGGGCCAGGTGATAGAGTGATGTATCAAGAGATTCTGTGTAATAAAGTAATTTCCATATCATTGCATGGATGGAGCCAAAAATTATCATGCTTTTGTCATGGTTAAGAATGTGAGCTTAGTAGATTGTCTGTGTGGCTTTTTATCTTAGCTTTACTTTTTGCTGTCTGGGTGATTTCAGGAAGTTAGTTTAACTTCTTTGCTTAGTGCCTCATTCATAAAATAGAGCTTATACCAGTAAATATGCTTTCTATGGTCACTCTTATTATTGTGTTTGTCTCCAAAATGAGTCTTTTGGATAGGATGAAAAAAAAAAAATCTTCTCTGAACAATCATTGAATAATTTGTAGTTCCCTTATCTTTCTATCATCTACTCCTAGGAATAATGAGCTAGATTCTCCAAACTGTTTTGCTTACATTGCCCAAAAATCTGCTAATAACACTGGACCAAAAAAATATTTTAATTCTCCTTAAAAAAAAAAAAAAACTATAAAACTAAAAGATAATGGGGCATTACCATGCCAATGGAAAGGCTATAGAAAAGATATCCCTGGGCATACAATAAGGAAATATGCCCTACCCATGACATTGGTTGGAACTAGAACTCTTCTACCCCATCTGGATATGGGTAGTGAAAACATGTACAACATATGCTGGGGACTGTCAAAAAGTATTAGAAACATGAATGTGGGTGAATCTCCTTAGACGACAAATTTTACTCCCATCAGAATGTGCAAGCCCTCACCCATATATACTACTTGGGTACTGTTCTTAAATATTCAGTTCAATTTGTCACTCAGTTGTGTCCGATTCTTTGCAACACCATGGACTGCAGCACATCAGGCTTCTATGTCCATCACCAAGTCCATCCCAGAGATTGCTCAAAGTCATGTCCTTTGAGTCAGTGATGCATCCCAACCATCTCACTCTTTGTCGTCCCCTTCTCCTCTCACCTTAAATCTTTCCCAGCATCAGGGTCTTTTCCAATGAGTCAGTTATTCACATCAGGTGGCCAAAGTATTGGAACTTCAGCATCAGTCCTCCCAATGAATATTAAGGATTGATTTCCTTTAGATTTGACTGGTTTGATCTCCTTGCTGTCCAAGGGGCTCTCAAGAGTCTTCTCCAACACCGCAGTTCAAAAGCGTCAATTCTTCAGCACTCAGCTTTCTTTATGGTCGAAATCTCACATCCATACATGACTACTGGAAAAACCGTAACTTTGACAAATGGAAATTTGTCAGCAAAGTAATGTCTCTAGTTTTTAATATGCTGTCTAGTTTGGTCATAGCTTTTCTTCCAAGGAGCAAGTGTCTTTTAATTTCATGACTGCTGTCACCATCTGCACTGATTTTGGAGCTGCAGTAAAGTCTGTCACTGTTTCCATTGTTTCCCTATGTATTTGCCATGAAGTGATGGGACCAGATGCCATGATCTGTTTTTTGAATGTTGAGTTTTAAGCCAACTTTTTCACTCTCCTCTTTCACTTTCATCAAGAGGTTCTTTAGTTTCTCTTCACTTTCTTCCATAAGGGTGGTATCATCTCCATGTCTGAGGCTATTGATATTTCTCCCAATAGTCTTGATTTCACCTTGTACTTCATCCAGTCTGGCATTTCACATAATGTACTCTGCATATAAGTTAAAAAAAAGCAGGGTGACTATATACAGCCTTGATGTACTCCTTTCCCAATTTGGAACCAGTCTGTTGTTCCCTGCTTGGTTCTAACTGTTGCTTCTTGACCTGCATACAGATTTCTGAGGAGGCAGGTCAGGTGGTCTGATATTTCTATCTCTGAGAATTTTCCACAGTGTATTGTGATCCACACAGTCAAAGGTTTGGTGTAGTCAATAAAGCAGAAGTAGATGTTTTTATGGAACTCTCTTGCTTTTTCTATGATCCAACGAACAGTGGCAATTTGATCTCTGTTTCGTCTGCCTTTACTAAATCCAGCTTGAACATCTGGAATTTCATGGTTCACGTACTGTTGAAGCCTGGCTTGGAGAATTTTGAGCATTTCTTTGCTAGCAAGTGAGATGAGTGCAACTGTGCAATGGTTTGAATATTCTTTGGCATTGCCTTTCTTTGGGATTAGAATGAAAACTGACCTTTTCCAGTCCCGTGGCCACTGCTGAGTTTTCCAAATTTACTGGCATATTGAGTGCAGCACTTTCAAAACGTCATATTTTGAAATATGATGACTTGAAATAACTCAGCTGGAATTCCATCACCTCCACTAGCTTTGTTTGTAGTGATGCGTCCTAAGGCCCACTTGACTTCACATTCCAGGATGTCTGGCTCTAGGTGAGTGATCACACTATCATGGTTATCTGAGTCATGAAGATTTTTTTTTTTTTTTTTTTGAGTAGTTCTTCTGTGTACTCTTGGCACCTCTTTTTAATATCTCCTGTTTCTGTTAGGTCCATATCGTTTCTGTCCTTTATTGTGCCCATCTTTGCATGAAATGTTCCCTTGGTGTCTCTAATTCTCTTGAGGAGATTTCTAGTCTTTCTCATTCTATTGTTTTCCTCTATATCTTTACATCGATCACTGAGGAAGGCTTTCTTATCTCTCCTTGCTGTTTTTGGAACTCTGCATTCAAATGGGTATATCTTTCTTTTTCTCCTTTGCCTTTCACTTCTCTACTTTTCTCAGCTATTTGTAAGACCTCCTCAGACAACCATTTTGCCTTTTTGCATTTCTCTTTCTTGGGAGTGGTCTTGATCTCTGCCTCCTGTACAGTGTCATGAACCTCTGTCCATAGTTCTACAGGCACTCTAACAGATCTAATCCCTTGAATGTATTTGTCATTTCCACTGTATAACTGTAAGGGATTTTATTTAGGTCATACTGAGTGGTCTAGTGGTTTTCCCTACTTTCTTAAATTTAAGTCTGTATTTTGCAGTAAGAATATATATATATTTTGCAATTACTTGTGAAACTACCAAAAGTGAAGAAGGGCTCACTTTTTGTTTGTTAATGCTGCATGCTTCTTAACCAGCCTTACAGTTAAGGGTTAGGGCTAGAATCTGTTTTACTTACTCAGAAAATATACATTCTGTGACGACTGATGCAAACACTATGCAAGACATTTTTACATTCCTTAGCCTGTCATTGATCACTGTATTTTGTAGGTAGTATTGTCATCTTTATAAATGAGGAAACAAGGATGCAGAGAGGTTAAAGATCTTGACCGTGTTTGCTCAGCCAGTGGATGGCAGATGAGGAATATGAACTCAGAGCTTGTGGCTTTTCTAGGATACCAAATTGCTCTACTAGAAATTTCATTTTCAGTCTGTAAGAACTAGATGTAATAAAAGCCCTTTTTAAAAATTTCAAAGCTTTTGGATTCTTTCTTATATGCAGGATAGGGTTTTTTTTTGTTTTTTTTGACAAGTGTAGTTGATTAACAATATTAGTTTCAAGTGTACAGCATAGTCATTCATTATCTCTACAGATTATACTCCATTTAAATTTACTACAAAATAATGGCTGCATTTCCCTCTACTGTACAATATACCCTTGTTGTTTATCTATTTTAGTAGATAGTAGTTTGTATCTTTTAGTTCCCTACCTGGGGAAGGAGTATGTTTTCTTTTCCTATGCCCAGAGATATCTTATCTGCAGCCATGTCCTTGAATTTACTTACCTAGGAGTGCACAAGCCAACCTGGAATTGAACAAAAGAATAAGAGATGGATTTAGAGATTCACTGACTTACAAGGTGAAAATAAGTGGGAGAAAGAGTGATGAGATGGTAAAAAGTGACCGTACAAATTCTTCAAAAATGTTAACAAAGGGAAAACTCAAAGTAATGGAATTATTGGTCCATGCACAGTCAGGTCTGAAAGAGCCCCAAGATACAGAGGATTCAGTCCCAAGTATAAAATCATGAGGAGTAGAAAGGGTCATTTCCCGAGTGAAGGAGCAAAGCAGGCTTGCTGGAGACCCGGTTCTCTTCCGACATGCAGGGCTGAACACACATGGGGAAGTTTAGGGCGAAGTCTGCTTTGGGGCAGATAGCGTTTAATGCTTTTGCTCCCAGAGACACACAGATTTGCTTTGGTGATATTTCAGGTGAGTTAGAGACACATTTTGTAGTTCCAAATTTGAAACTAAGAGTAAACTCTCTTTCTATAACTGAGTGGGAGCTCACGGGGAATACAACATTCTCTAGGTAAGAATTTTTAAAAATAAATCTTAATGACACTTCTTGCCACTCCAGAGCCAGTGGAAGGAAACGGAACTCAGGGTAGAATAAGGGTCACATTCTTACTGCCCCAGACAGAGTGATGTGTCCAATGAACCAATGATGGGAAGAAGTAGGTGTCATTCCACAAAACTCAGGTCTCTTATGATTCTGGGTCACCTTGTCTACTTGTGGCAAAGACGACAGTTCTGGCCACAAGTTCTATTCATTGCTTTGGCATAGACTTAAGTGTATGTACCCGCCTCCATCAGGGTGTCACATGCCTACTCGTGACTCAGTCATGTCTTAACTCTTTGCAGCCCCATGGACTGTTGCCCAACAGGCTTCTCTGTCCATGGAATTTTTGAGGCAAGAATACTGGAGTGGGTTGCCATTTCCTCCTCCAGGGAATCTTCCTGACCCAGGGACCAAACCTGCATCTGCTGTGTCTTCTGCATTGGCAGGCAGATTCTTTACCACTGAGCCACCTGGGAAGTCTCATCAGGATGTTAGAGAGCCAAAATGCTTTCTCTCATGAGGCTGAAAGGTACACCCACAACTCTTACCAAAAGAAGTCAGGCACTATAGACCTCATGTATACAAGTTCCCTGCACCTCTCCTCAAGCATTAAAAAGCAAGCCTACTCTTAGAGTCACATGAAATTTGTACCTAAAGTCAAACTGTCCTATGAAATAGCTTGCAAAATTCAAGGATTAGAGGACCATTCTCTGGTCCAAGGTAGGAAGCCTGTTTACAAAACAGCACTTATTTGGAGGGTCTGGGCACCTTACATGAGAGAGGTCCTCCCATTTTCCCACCACTGTAGCCAAAGCGGAGAATTTGAAAAATGACACTTGCTGAATGGTTACAGTTGCCAAGTGCTATGCTGATTATTTTACATAAGCTATCTGTGAAGCTCAAAACATTTGAGGAAGAACTGTTATTCTAAACTCCCAGAGTAGTTAAGGAAATCACCTAAGTGTATAAATAGTTAATATTTAGGTGATAGATATGAGATTTATTAGAGGTCTATCTTTTAAAATTTTTTCTGTTTTTTCCACTGTACCTATTTCCATTAAGAAGTTATTCAGAGTGATGGTGTTGTTGATCCTGTAAAGACAAGAAAAGATAACATTTATCTAGAGAGATACAGTCTTTCTTTGAGTAGAAAATGATACTAGTCATAGGTGATGATTACTTAGAATATTAAATCACTGTTCATTTCTAAAATATATTAGGTATTAACATATTCTTCCTCCATTCATGAAGTATTTCAGCATAATACACTGAACTGCTTTGTGCGCTTATGGCTTCAAAATGACTATATTGCTAAGTTCATATGAAGTTTCATTTTTTTCTTCATTCACGTATTAAGACATCTCAGCAGACAGAATTCAAAGACTATAGCTATCTTTCCATGTATATTTGTTGCCTAATTTCTGCCTAATGAGCTTTATGAGAATAAAGAAAGCTAGGAAAATGAAAGCAACTCTATTTGTCTTTTTTTTTTTGGATAGCTAATGCACTTAAGAATGTGTTTTTCTAGAGAAGTTGTTTGGCTCTTTATGCTTATTTTTATTTTTACTTTTGTTGCCATTATTACTCAAAGCACCTCCTGCTTCTCTACAAGAAGATAAAAGTATTTCACATTCTTAAAGTGCCTCATAATATCCCCAGGGAATAGCAAGGCATAATTAACCCCATTTTTCAGCTAAAGAGGCATGGAGCTGTTGACTAGTTTTCCTGGGTCAAATGCTCGATCTCATTGAAAATCTAGGATCTGGGGGTCCTTCTGAGTTCAACTATTCAGTTTTGGGATTGAGGGAAAGCTAACTTTTATCCTTGTGTGTGCTTTCGACTGTTCATAACCCATGGACAGATATGAGGAGATCTATTAGCTATGTTATGGGCTTCTCTGGTGGCTCAGTGGTGAAGAACCTGCTTGCAATACAGGAGACAAAAGGGACATAGGTTCGATCCCTGGGTTGGGAAGATCCTCTGGAGGAGGGGAATGCAAACGCTTCCATTTTTCTTGCATGGAGATTCCCATGGACAGAGAATCCATAGGATCACATAGTCAAACATGACTAAAGTGACTGAGCATACATTATCTATATTATATATCTCATTCTCTTTTCCCACACCTGTGTTAAATTAGATCACAGGAAGCACAGAATAATAATCTTTTCCAAATATCAAGAAACTTTTCAAAATGTGCATATTTTCCACCCCTTCCTGGCCCCCAACCTAACTATAACATATTACCCAGTACTGAGTCTCCAGAATCTACATTTTTACAAAAGCATTTATGAGGCTCTGGGACTCAGCATGAAGGGTTTGGGAAGTATTAAGTTGTCCCTGGTTTATCTGATGCATGAAGACTCTTCTGAATCTCTAATTTCAGTGATCATTGTGGAAGTAGGTATGGCTTGGATTTGAATGCTAGTTCTGCCCCTTGCTAACTAGTTGATCTTAGATAAATTATGTTACATCTCTGAATTTCATGTGGGTTGACAAGTTAAAAAGGTTAGATATATAAAGATAAAATACCTAGGGACAAAAACAAACAGAATAAGGATGCAATTAATTTCTGCTAGTTGAAATAGTGTAGGGGTAATAGAAGTAACATTGGCCCTCTGACAGCCTATTCCATTTGTAACTATTTATTAGATGATCTTACTTATGAAATTAAAAGATGCTTCCTCCTTAGAAGAAAACCTGTGACCAACCTAGACAGCATATTAAAAAGCAGAGACATTACTTTGCCAACAAAGGTCAGTCTAGTCAAGGCTATGATTTTTCCAGTAGTTGTGTATGGATGTGAAAATTGGGCTGTAAAGAAAGCTGAGCACCGAAGAATTGATGCTTTTGACCTGTGGTGTTGGAGGAGACTCTTGAGAGTCCCTTGGACTGCAAGGAGATCCTACCAGTCCATCCTAAAGGAGATCAGTCCTGGGTGTTCATTGGAAGGACTGATGCTGAAGCTCAAACTCCAATACTTTGGCCACCTCATGTGAAGAGTTGACTCATTGGAAAGACCCTGATGCTGGGAGGGATTGGGGGCAGGAGGAGAAGGGAACGACAGAGGATGAGATGGTTGGATGGCATCACTGACTTGATGGGCATGAGTTTGAGTAAATTCCGGGAGTTGGTAATGGACAGGGAGCCCTGATGTGATGCGGTCCATGGAGTCGCAAAGAGTCGGGCACTACTGAGCCACCGAAGTGAACTAAGTGTTGTTCAGTAAATGTCCTTACAAAGAACTGCTTGTGTTGTATGTATTCATAATGATTTTCTTAAAATTCCCCTCAATTGGATTAATGGGTTAAAGATTTACACATATTTTAGATGCTTTTGATGCATTTTTAAATGCCAACATCTGTATATGAGCATGCACCTTTCACTGTATCTCTGCCAGCTCACAATCTTAATGTATTTTAATCCTTTCTAGTTTGATAGATGAAAATGGTATTTTATTATTTGATTTATGTTATTAAGGTGAATGATGTTTGTACTGTTAGCATTTTTTATCTTTTGTAAACTGCATACAACATAATATTCTTTGATATATTTTTACTAGTTTGGCCGTCTTCTTATTTCCAGGTTAGAAGAGTTTCTAATTTATAATGTTGGCCTTTTCCTGTCACTGATATTGCAAATATCCCACATTTTCAGTTACTTTTTAACATTCTTCAAATAGATTTCTTTTATTCTGTGATTTTAAATGCCTGTGTAGCCTTTTTTTTTTTCTCTCTTTTCATTTGTGGTTTATGCATTCGATGTTTAAAAATGTCTCATACTCTCTAATTATTTGGGAAAAAAAAATCCCTAGCTTTTCTTTGCCTAGTTCTTTTTAACAATTATTTATTCAGTTAATCCAAGATTATTTTAGGACATTACATGAAACAAAGGTCCAGCTTTCCTTTCCTCTGAGCACAATTTATTGAACAATCCATCCTTTAATTGGAAATTTTAAATCCACATTTATCCTAAACTGAATTTTGTTGTGTGTGTGTGTGTTTCATGTATTTCACTTCTTTTTTATTCATCTGAATGCCTATTCTGTAGCCATTAATAGTAATAACTAAATTGGTATACATATTTTGAATGGTTGGAAATATGCTACTCACTATTAATTTGTCTTCGAAAGTTTTCTTCACTCTTCTTTCTCATTTACTCCTTTGCTACTCATTTTGTTCAGTTATGAAAAAAGTATAATTTCCATTGAGAATCAATGAGAATTACACAGAATTTTAAAATAAATTAGGGGAAAATGAAGATACATAAAATTGTGAAATTTTCTCTGAAAATGGCAATTATTCTCAGTTCTACAAATCATCTTTTATGTCACTAACTAAAGATTTATTTTGAATGGAACCTATACATTTTTAGTTAAGTTTAGTGAAATGAATATTCTGTTTTTGATTTCTATATGAATAAGATTGTTAAAACTCACACTTCTGACTTGTTTTTGTAGGATTCTAGGCATTGTTCCTTTTTTTTTTTTTAAGTAATAAATTATCTTGCCAAACTCTAGAGATTTAATAATTATTCCATTTCCCCTTGGGCTCATTATATGAATCATCTTATCCCCAGTACTTCAGCAGTTAATGAAATTTTGGCATTGACTTTTTAAATAAATTTCATATTTGTATTCATTTATCTTATGTGATTTTTACCCTATCTTAACGTCTAGAATTTCCAGAATCTAGTGATGATAGCATTGTTTTCTTTTTTCAGGTTTTAGTTGGAAAGTCAATGTAGTTTTACCTTGAGTACAGTGTTGACAGTTAATTTTAGATATACTTTTTCCATGTTAATTTAGTGGCATTCTTTTTTATAATTTGCCAGGAGGGTTTTTTTTTTTTTTTTTTAGCTCTAATGTCTGTTGAATTCTGTCAGTTGAATCCTGGCCTCATTTGAGATAATGCTATTTCTCCTTTGATCTGTTTATCAATAAATTACACTGATAGGTTTCCTTATATTGTACCATTATTGTCTGCCTAAATAGTACCTGTTTGTTCATGATATATTATGCTTTATAAATGACTTTAACTCAGATCCATTTTATTAGAGGTATACACATATACATGTCTTTATTAGGTTTTATTTTCAGAATTATGTTAGCTTGGTGAGAATAATCAGGAAGATTCCCTACTTGCTAAAGCCTTTGAGCAGGTTGTAGGAGGTAGCATATCTTGGGCCCAGTTTCATCCCCTCCCCATAAAGAGTACAGATATGTTATTAGCTGTCTATACTCCTTATTTTTAGAGTCATCTAAAAAGTTTGTACCTCTGAAACAGCCCTTATGAAATGGTGGGAACACTTGTGTTTTATCCCTAATTTGTTTTTCATTTGAACCATGGCCGCTTTCCAGTTGTTCAGAAAGTTCTCTCTCTTCTCTCATCTTTCCAAAAGAGTTTTAGATGTAGCTACTTGATATTAACTCTTAGACTGTATGGTTCTGAAGTCCAACCTTTTAAATTCAGACTTAAAAACTAAACCAACAAACACTGTACAAGTAAAAACTGTAGTTTTATTTGACAGTTGGGAGATCCATCCATGTGTGCAGAGGTGGGTGGGCAGTGGTTGAGCAAGAGAACTTGGACATAGTCAAAAATTCCTTCTTTACGTTCACTACAATAGCTGCCAATTAGCTGGAGTAACCTGTCTCTAACCTAGGAGTGGTCTTTTGGGGGAGATTCAACTACTGTGCTCATGTTCTTTGGGTAAAATAAGCACAAATATGCCATATGGGTGCTTCCTAAATACATTACTAGAATGAAAATATGTTATTTATTAATTTTTTTCCTTTGATCCCTTTATAATTTAGAAAATATAGATAAGTGAATGTTCATTAGAGATTCATTTTATCAGCCAACACGTCTTATACATATGGTCAATAATGAGCCAGCTTGTCCATTTTTCATTTTAGTGTTTTCTGTATCTTTTCTTTCAAAATATTTCCCTTTTTCTGTAGCCTCAATACCATTCCTAGTTTGAATTTCTCCCCTCATTGTATTTTTTTGGTCATGTGGGTGGGAAAGCAGAATGAAAAGAAAGATGTGCATAAAGATAAAACCATGTCCTCACTTCCCAAAATTTCCTCATAGGTACATGTTGCCCTTTGACTTTACCCTGAGGACACTTGTTCAAGGAAATCAATGAGAAAAGTTTTCCCATGTAGATTTCATGTGAATCTAAGGGTAGGCTTCTCATGTTGTAGAGACTCGAGGAAAAGTTGGTTGTAGGAGTTTAGGGAGCAAAGAGCTAGTTCAGACCTTTGTGTGAGAGGGTTTTCAGCATCAGTGACCCCATGGCATATGTAGATGGGTGGTAACTATCAACAGTAGGACGCATGGTCCCCCAGTTATGTATGTGAGAGTCAGACATTCTTCTCATGGGCACCTGAAGCACAAATATTTCACTACCTTTATATGCTTTATAAAGACTCATCTCTTGATTCCACGTAAATTTAAGAATCAATTTATCCTTGACAGTGCCCACCTAGGCAGTGAGGCCTGAAAAACTAGGGTTATATTTTACATAGATGGCTAGGATAATGCCTGCCATTTTGTAAACAAGGAAACTGAAGTTCACTAAGGTAAGCGATCTCACCAAGCTAGTCAATGATATGAAACAGGACCAGAAACCCAGGTCCTTAGACAACTAGTGTGTGGTCTTTTCCATGCTGCCATTTTTTTTTTTTTTTTTTTTTAAAGTCATTTCAGGATTTTGACGCCACATCTTTACAGGGAAATTTCACAGAGGCCATTTCTATTTCTGACCCAGATTGTAAAACCCAAACCTGAAGCAATTCACTCTTTACCAACAGAAGTGTTTTCCCTTAGATTCTTCAGAGGAGTTAGCCAAAGGAAAATTCAATAATGCACCTAGAAAATTGAATACTACTGTACTATTCTATAGGCAGTTCATTCTCTGACCCCAGCTTGAGCTCACTGCATACCCTGACACCAGGGGATTAATTGGCCATGTAATTGTTATTCTTGCTAGTAACTGCACAAGCTGTTCTTATTCATATAAGCACCTAATCCTTTTCCAAATTCTTTTTGCTTCAATTTGCCTCAATAATATCCTGCAGTAGTGGATAATTGCACATTGTGTAGAGAAGGATTTCCTTTGATCTTCTCTAAATTTAGACCCTGCTAATTTCATTTGCTGTCCCCTTCTGGGTAGGCAACAGGACCAGGTAGCAAGGAACACCCAATTAGATGCCCTATGGCATATCATTTAGATTCCTCTGTCATATCAAATAACACTTAGTTCTCTCCATCTCCCTGCTGAAGAGACTGACTCTTTTTGTCCCTGCATGAAATATTTCCCTGTTACACTTCCCCAACCATTCTAATTATTTCTGCTGCAATCTGATAGACCTGGCAGCATTGCTCAGGTTCAAAGGAAGAATAAATGGAGATAAAATCAATGATTTCAAGTGTCTGGAGGGATATCACAAGGATAAAGGATGAGACTTAGCCTGAAGAGCTTAAGATTCTGAAATAATAATTATATAAGTTGTTGAAAAATGGGCTTTAGCTGAATGAGAAGTGGGAGTTATATATTTAATAGAGTTATTCAGCTAGGAAATGGTTACCTCAGAACAAGCTTTCCTATGAGAGACTTTGAAACTGGTAAACGGTGAGCTCAGGATCTGTTGATTCTAGGGCATTTAACTTCTTTCTGTCCTTCTAACTTCTTCTAAGTAAATGGATATGAGCACCTATTTGGAAACACTTGTATAACCATTAATTACCATCATAATTATTCATCTCAGTGAAGGTCAAGAGCCAAGAGAGCAGGGTTTGAGATATGTGTAGGAGACAAAATCAGGAGTACTTTGAATCATTTTGAGGATGAAAGAGGTTTCAGGCACAACAACGTTCTTGCTTTTAAGGATCTCACATTTGTGGAGAAAAAACACATATGAAGTATAAGATATTTTGCATACATCTTTTTATTTGTATGTTTTTCCTCACAAATACTTTTGTGGACAGAAATATACATGCAAGAAATGTATGTATAAAGTATCACTTTGTATGTGTTAAGTATAAGAATAACTGTAATAAAGGTGAAGGTAGGAAAGGGGCTTTCTGGGTGGCTCCATGGTAGAGAACCCACCTGCCAATGCAGGAGATGTGGGTTTGATCCCTATATCAGGAGGATCCCCTGGAAAAGGAAATAGCCACCCCATCCAATATTCTTGCCTGGGAAATCCCATGGACAAAGGAGCCTGGCTGGTTACAATCCATGAGGTTGCAAAATAGTCAGACATGACTTAGTGACTAAACAGCAAAGTAGGAAATACCAAGGAACGCTCCACAGAGGTAGTGATGGAGCTGTGCTGTCACCTGGAAGAAGCATTAGAAGCAGGGCAAAGGCATGCTGAGCCAAGGATGGTGATGATAATGATGGCACCAGTGATAACATTTATTGACTATTGTATCTGAAGATCTGTGCAAAGGAATTTTATATAGGATCTGATATAACTTTCTTTTTCATATGAAGAAACTGAGTTTCAGAAAGATTAGGTAATGTCTCCACAGCTGCATATCCAGTAATTGATGGAGGAGGGGATTCCAAGCCGCAGCCAGTGTCTTTAATAATTTTGGAAAACTACTTGAGATAGATACATTAAGAGAGATTCTTAGAAATGCGTCTGTCTTCAGGAGACATTGTGAGTACATGGAGGGCTAAGTTTGCATTGATAAATTTTGCAGAGAAAAGGTTCTAGGATAGAGCAGCAGAGATAGAAAAGAGGAAGGCATAGAGGAGACTGATGATACTCAGAAAACTGCAACCAAAGGGAGCCCCAAAATGGACACTGAGGCGAGGGTTCACACAACATTCAATTATATGCTAAAAAAAAATAAATAAATAAAAAAGAGGAATGGCCAAGAGGGATGAGGCTGTGGGCAGAGAAAATTCCCAATAGAAACTTGTGTGACATCAAGTTAGCTTCAGGCTTGAAATAGGATTCATTATAATGAAAATAAACAAGTATAAATTCATGAACATGATTTCAGAGATCTCGTAGTTCAAGCTACTCCATCCTACTTCCCTCGTTAAACAGAACGTGATTAGGCTGCCAGGAGCAGGCTAAAATAAAGGACACTGTGTGGTGTGGTTTCAGAGAATTGAGAGTATCCAGGAATGGGTAATGAAACCCCTCAGAGCCACAGTTAAACTAGAAATGAAAACTATACAGTTAGAACCTAGGTAAATAGCTCGATATTTTAAGTGGCCTCTGTTTTGTGCTTCCTTGGACATTTATCTTTGCCTTGATTGCTGGGAGAATATCATAACTTCAGATATGCAGATGACACCAGCCTTATGGCAGAAAGTGAAGAGAAACTAAAGAGCCTCTTGTTGAAGGTGAAAAAGGAGAGTAAAAAAAAAAAAAACAAAACGGACTTAAAACTCAACATTCAAAAAATGAAGATCATGGCATCCTGTCCCATCACTTCATGGCAAATAGATGGGGGAACAATGGAAACAGTGACAGACTTTATTTTCTTGGGCTCCAAAATCACTGCAGATGGTGACTGCAGCCATGAAATTAAAAGACACCTTCTCCTTGGAAGAAGAGCTATGACAATCCTAGACAGTGTATTAAAAAACAGAGACATTACTTTACCAACAAAGGTCCATCTAGTCAAAGCTATGGTTTTTCCAGTAGTCATGTGTGGGTGTGAGAGTTGGACCATAAAGAAGGCTGAGCACCAAAGAATTGATACTTTTGAACTGTGCTGTCAAAGACTCTTAAGAGTCCCTTGGATTGCAAGGAGGTCAAACCAGTCAATCCTAAAGGAAATCAACCCTGAGTATTCATTAGAAGGACTGATGCTGAAGCTGAAGCCCCAATACTCTGCCCACCTGATGTGAAGAACTGACTCATTGGAAATGGATGCTGGGAAAGATTGAGGACAGGAGAAGGGGACAACAGGGAACAAAATGGTTGGATGACATCACCGACTCAATGGACATGAGTTTGAGCAAGCTCCAGGAGTTGGTGATTGACAGGGAAGCCTGGCATGCTGCAGTTCATGGGGTCACAAAGACTCGTACATGACTGAGCAACTGAACAACAACCTCATCTTGAACATGAAGCAACATCACTGCCCAAATCCATCTCTGTGTAACCTCTCACCAAAGAGACTTCCATGGATTGGCTTCCAGTTTCCATGAATCATACTTTAGATTTACAAGAGAAAGGTAATTTGGTTGTCGTTGATTCCACAGTATACTCTAGTGTTCTTTTTAGGATCTGAGAGCATAGAACACAGGGATAGACATGTCTGTAACAGGTAGCATCCTAGAGGAGAAGCTATTTTAACAAAGTTATATAACCCAGGCTTCAAGATTTGCTCAGAATCCACTGCATCATTCTGAGATGCCCCCAAGGAATTCTCTTAACAGTGCTGCAATGGCTAGAGTTAAACTACAGGAGGAAAGAAAGCAAGTGGTAATAATTTGAGATAGCATTATTGCACTTTTATTTGATTGTGAATTTAAAATAACTTTACAAAAGTAACAGGGAAACACTCCCTGCCACCCACATCCTTTCCATCAGTGGGTTAGCAAGCCAACTAATCTATAAGATACCTTCCGGGGGAGGGGAAAAACAAAGTTTGGTGATTCTAGCATAGGCAATAAATATTGACAGTTGTGACCTCAGGGAGGCAACTGATACCCAGAAAAGGGAAGAAATTAGTCCATAGTACAGGGCAGATCAGTAGCTAAGCTAGATCTAGAACACTGGTATCTTAATTTCCAATCTGAGACTAGAGTCCAGGTTTCTGCAAATTAGTGTTATCTCATATGTCAAGTCCAGTTGGCCACTGTAGTAGTCTGGATAGTTTTTGCAGAAGGATTCCAACACCAATTCTTAACAGAAAAGAGCTCTGTGATTAATTTGTAATGTCTGTATTGATGTGGGAAAAGGGGATGGTGGGCTGTGTTTACCATCATACATTTGTTTGGTCCTCTTTTCCTCCCTGCCTCATTATGGCTGGGCTACTCCTCTCAAAAGCAGTAAACTACATTTCACATGCAGTGTTTTTTTTTTTTTTTTTTAAATATATATATATATATGATGGAATCTTTTACTAGCATTCTGATTTCTAATCCGTTCTATCTGAACAGGAGGGAATTGATTAGAGTTAAATTTATTTTAGCTAAAGTGATAATGTGGAATACTTGTTCAGTTGTTTCCAATAAACATCCATCTTCTACTAATTTATTTGCCTTGAAAGGAAATCAGAATTTTAAAGATACACTGAAACCACTAATGGTAATAATCACTTATGTTTATAGTACTTTAAATTATAAATAATTCTTTTTATTTTTTCTATGTTTATGTTTAAAGGAATGATATAAATCAGCAGGCCTGAGAGAAAAATATTTTTGTGTGTTCTGTATTATAATAGGTCCCTCTATAAAATACACTTAAACTCAAGCAGGTGATATGAAACAGAGTCATATCATGTAACATTATTGTCACTTGTTTTAGTTCTTATAGCTATTCTACCCTGTTTGCACTATAGGCCATTGGATCATTATTAGATAGAATTCCTAAAAGCATTGCACTGTAGTGCAAGGGACATTGAACCACAGAAATCGTAGCCTGGGTTTTGTGTCAGATTGTGTGAAACAGAAAGTGTTAGTTGCTCAGTCATGTTGGACTCTTTGCAACCCCATGGACTGTAGCCCACCAGGCTTCTCTGTCCCTGGAATTCTACAGGCAGGAATACTAGAGTGGGTTGCCATTCCCTCCTCCAGGGGATCTTCCTGACCCAGGAATTGAACCAGGAATTGATCTTCTGACCTAAGGATAAAACCCAGGTCTCCTGCATTGCAGGCAGATTCTTTACTATCTGAGGCACAAGGGAAGCCCTAGTGTGACTTTATTAAAATATCCCCAAACTTGGATACCTCTTATTGTACACATATCTGACCTTATGTTTTTACAGGAGGATATACTTGGAAAGTATTTGATTCCTGAACATTAGGCCATATTCAAAATCACTTCCTCTCTCTGAAGGAGTCTGAGTGCAGTGACAGAAAATATTTCTGGTCTCTTCAAATAGCTCTAATCTATTGGCTATGGTTGTGCTGGGATTAGAAAGATACTGAGAATACATATAACCTTAGCCAAGGGATGTCAGGGAACTCTAAACAATACCTGGCAGAAAGGTAAGCTGAGCTGTTTGCTTAATAAAATTTTAAATATAGACCCCCTTACCATATTCTTAGTTCTTTTTCCCAGAATGTGATTCTTCCATGTTCAGATGGGTCTAAACGATAGCAATTAATAAGTCTACAAGTTAAGACTACCACCCTACCTACTCCTACTCATCATGAGAATGATCTTTCCCAGGAATTATTTTTTTAGTCTCTAGAATTCTCATCTAATCATACTCAAAGATCTATTCTCAGTGAACAGTCTCACAGAAATTCAAAAGGTAGATGTGCTCACATCCTTCATACCCGGCTTTCTGTGCTTCCCCTTTTTCAGAACCTGATACCTACGTTGAGTGATGTATGAGACGTGGAGATGGGTGCTAGGGGCAACACTATGACACTTGGATTGCAAATCAGGAGACCCATGTTCTTATCCTATTTCCATTTTCTATTCTGTGTGCCCTGGGAAAAGACACCTCATTTCCTAATGAAGACCAGAGAGGAGTCACCCTCCTCCTCAGCAGCAGCAGAAGGTCAGAGTGGTGACTGCTCAAGGCTTCCCACTTTCAGGGATAGCTCCGAGACCCAGTAATCTTTCTACCACATTTTTGCTGCCGTCATAGTCCCACCCTCTGAGTTCTGAAGTCAGTTCTGTAGAAAGAAACAGAAAAATGGTTTAGTTAGAAAAAGAGAGCCTTCAGAAGCCATTTGTTTGCAGCTTCTTCCTGTCTCCCATCTAGTTAACCTATCTGTCCATTGAGCCCTTTATCCCGATGTGATTTGACTTTAAAGACACAGACATAGTTTCCTTGGGAATATAGAGATTCAAGAAAGTCAATCAATTGTCAAATTTATCAAATTGCTTCCTCCTCCCTTTCACGCTGAGAACTCTAAGGAGCACATCCTTTTAAGATCATTTTAATACCCAGAGAAGACAGAGCCCCTAATTCTGGCTATTTATCTTTTTCATTATTGTTGAAAACCTTAGTTTTCATTTATAGACTAAGAATTCAGTGGCAAGTACCTAAGAGTTAAATGAGTCAGATCACCTCAATGCACATAGAAGGAACTTGAGACCTATAGATAAGATTTCCTAAGGTTAGATAATGTATTAGTAATAGAACTTGGACTAGAACCCAAGTCCCTAGAGGAGTGTTCCTACAAGGTAGCTGGTCAGCCTCATTCAACAAATATTTTTCAAACTTTGGTGGGCCTTTGCTCCAGATGCCTATTGTTATGTTAGAAAACATCCTAATGTTAGAAGACAGTCTGAGATGTTAGTGGCATAAAACAGTCATTTTCTTATGTTTATTGATTACACACGTCAGGAATCAGGACAGGCACCACCAGAACAGCTCCATTTTGCTCTGTGATTTTACAGTTTCCAGGGCTTTTCTGGGATGACTCAAATGAGGACTGAATCACCTGAAGCTGAAGAATCTACTTGTAAGATAGATTCTTTACTCACATACCTGAATCTTGGGTTGGGATAGATAAAGGGATCAGCTTAGATTGTTTACCAACACTCACATGTGTGGCCCCTCCAGCATGGTAGTCCATGAGTAATGGACTTACATGGCAGCACAAGGATCTGTGTGTGAGCATTCCCAGCAAACAAGGCAGAAGCTGCATGTCTTTTCATGACTTACTCTCAAAAGTCACAAAGCATCCCTTCCACTGTATTTTATTTATTAAAGCTTTCCCAGATTTAAGAGCCAGGAACATAGATCTTACCACTCAGTGGAAAGAGTATCAAAGAATTTACAGCCAGGTTCTAAACCTGCCATAGCCAGTTGTCTTCTATAATAAGTCAGTGTCTTAGGTAGGCATAGCCACTAAGATTCCTCTCTTAATGGAGCTGATCTCTTTAAGAAATGGACAGACAATAAGCAAATAAAATCATATAAATAAGAAAATAATTAGATTTGGACACATGTAGTAAATATGGGATGCTGTGATCAGTGTTTAATACATCAGGGTAGAATCATGGGCTGAAACATGAAGGGATCAAGAATTGTTTCTTGAAAGAGGTAATATTTAAGCAAAAACTTGGAGGATGAGAAGGAGCTAGCCGTGTAAAGCCATGGAAAAAGCATTCTAGGGAGAGAAGAAAGTGTAAAGGCCCTAGGGCAGGAGTGAATTTAAGCAAACCAGTGATAAGGCCAGACAGTTGAGATAGAACAAATGTTGGGAAAAGAAAAGAGGTTGCAAAGATGGGTTGCAGGTCATGAAAAGAATCTGTGTGTCCTGATTTATTTTTAAAAAAACACAACTTTTATCTCAAGTGTGGTGGGAAGCCATGAAAAGGTTTTGAAATCATTTTAGTGGTATGGATGAGAACAATTGAATTGGGTTATTATTGGTAGTGGGAGACCATTTATGTGCATGTGGTAATGTCCCAGAAACAAATTGCAGGATACTTGTGCTGAAATGGAGTTTAAGAAAAATAGATAGAATGCAGAATATGTTGGAGGAAAAGAGACACACGTTTCTGATAGATTTGAAGTGAGAAATTCTTTTTTAAAAGTCAAAGGTAATTTCTAGATTTTGGGCTTGACCAGTTGGGCTGATATTGCTGCCACTTGCTAAGGCAGTTTCATCTTCCATGTTAGCTCTGATCAGTCATGTATGCCTCCTCAAGCAATGTATTCATGTGCATGCTTTTGAATGCAAGTAACAAAATCTTTGATTCAAATCTCTTTAAACTAGAGTGTGTTTATTATGTCTATAACTGAAAGTTCAGAAGTGGATAAGTCTTAATAATGTTACTGTGGACCCAGTTTTTTCCTTGTCTCCATTCTGTCTTCCTCAGTATTCATTTTATTATAATGCTGGTTCCTTTATGGTAGCAATGTGATGTCTTCTGATATTTGTAACCATGTGGTGTTTTGTTTATTTTCTGTAGAAAAGAGACAGCTACACAAACCGACTGAATTTGAAGCCAGTCAACCAAGCATAGTCCGCGATGTCCCATTTGTACTAAATGAGGTCATCTCTGAACCCTGTAAGTCATCCAGAAAAGACCACGGGCTGCTAGCTTGGACCAGTCAAAATCTGTACCTGGATTAGATGGTAAGGTCATCTTTCCTTGAATCATATTTGAAAAATTTAGCAACCTGAATGTAAGCAGAGTTCTAAAAAGAATAAACAAAGGAGAAAGGAATGCTGAGTGCCTAATAAAAACTGTTGAAGACTCTGACCATGCTATAGCTGGACCTAGAGGAGAAAACTGACTGTGTCCAAAAAAATTACTTTGTTGTAAAAATTTCAGATATTTAAATTAGAAGCATGTCTCTGATGCTTCTGATGAGGGACATTTTGTTGATAGTTAAACAGTTTCTAAGTATCATCTCTGATGAATTATGGCCCACCCCATTCTCCTTCCAAGAAACCTGGTGCAGTGGAAAATGATGGTTGTAATACATTTTTGTGGGCCAAACGAGCAGGCACTTGCAGAAAGAGGAACTCTGGTAGAAAGAGGTAGCCATCACCTTATACTTATATTTTAACTTCTGAAACTCCATGGTGTTACTTTTTTGTTTTTTTAATTAACTATGAAACAAATTCTACTATTCCATGCAAGTAAACTGCCTTATAGAAGAATATGAAGAGTAAAAATATTTTATGGTTTATAATAGGCAAGGTTAGAATAAAAAGTCAAGGTTCTTGAGTATTATTAGTGTGACTATATAATTTACTGTCCAAATTGGGACAATTCTGAGGATGTTGACAATCACTTTGGGACATCAGCATAAGCCAGGGCTATCTTGGGCAAATGGAGACTCTTTTGCTCTAAAGTATGTATGGTTGAGAATACTTTATGGCTGCAAGAGATAAATGACTCAAAGTTAGTTTAATATACCATAATAATATTAGTCAATTATTGCTTCTTTAGTCTACATTTGTAAGGGTTTTTTCCCTGTATCATAACAGTTATATTATTTACTGTTTTTACCCCAACAAATTTTCATAGTTTGCATTTATATCCATGGATATAAATATGGATAAACATATATCCATAGTTTTTAAAAGATGAAACTGTCATATTTTGAATTGTGATTCCAAGAAAATCATTTCCACTATAGACTATCAGTTCAGTCACTCAGTCATATCCGACTCTTTAGGGCCCCATGGACTACAGCATACCAGGCTTCCAGGTCCATAACCAACTACTGGAGCTTGCTCAAACTCATGTCTATTGAGTTGGTGATACCATCCAACCATCTCATCCTTCTCCTCCTGCCTCCAATTTTTCCCATCATCAGAGTCTTTTCCAGTGAGTCAGTTCTTTGCATCAGGTGGACAAAGTATTGGAGTTTCAGCTTCAACATCAGTCCTTCCAATGAATATTCAGGACTGATTTCCTTTCGGACAGACTAATTTGACCTCCTTGCTGTCCAAGGGATACTCAAGAGTCTTCTCCAATGCCACAGTTCAAAAACATCAATTCTTCGGCACTCAGCTTTCTTTATAGTCCAACTCTCACATCCATAAATGACTACTGGAAAAACCAGAGCTTTGTCTAGATGGCCCTTTGTCGGGAAAGTGATGTCTCTGCTTTTTAGTATGCTGTCTAGGTTGGTCATAGCTTTTCTTTCAAGGGGCAAGTGTCTTTTAATTTCATGACTGCAGTCACCATCTGCAGTGATTTTGGGGCCCAAGAAAATAAAGTCTGTCATTGTTTCCCCTTCTATTTCCCATGACGTGATGGGACCAGATGCCATGATCTTAGTTTTTTGAATGTTGAGTTTTCAGCCAGAGTTTTCACTCTCCTCTGTCAGTTTCATCAAGAGGTTCTTTAGTTCCTCTTTGCTTTCTATCATAAGGATGATGTCATATGCATATCTGAAGTTATTGATATTTCTCCATGCAATCTTGATCCCAGCTTGCACTTCATCCAGTTCAGCATTTCACATGATGTACTCTGCATATAAGTTAAAAAAGCAAGGTGACAATATACAGCCTTGACGTACTCCTATAGATTTTACTGAATTATTATTTTTAAAATGCAAAAATATAGGGAATAAGCATTAAATATACTCATATCAGTCTTGCACATTATTTTGCATTGTACTTAAAGTACATCTTCAAAATATATAGTGTGAACTGATGTAAAATTACACATGAAGACACACCACATGTAGTTTGATTTTGATAATTTTGTTTCCGCAGTGCTACTTGGATAGCCCTCTCCTCTGCTTTCCCCTAGGCCCTAACTCTGAGGTTATTCTTGTGATAACTTGGATTATTATTTTGAATGTTGAAATCATTTTCTTATAATCAAGGAACTCCAGTCATGGTTAAGAATCAAAGCTTTGGATCTCACCTGAACTTGACCCATATCTCAGCTACTGTGAACTAGAGCCATGTTTACTTGTCTGCACCTCAGTTTTCTCATCAAAGCCTCAATATCTTCATCTTTCATTTCACCTTAGGGCTGTGTGGAGTAAAATGTAATATTTATAAGGCATTTTGCAGTGTACTTGGAACATAGCAAGTAATCAGAAACAGTAGTTTGAAGAAGGGGATGGCAATAAAGAATCAATGTGGGAGAATCAAGGACATATAAAAAATTCAAAGGGAAACTTTGGTGACACTTGATAGTCAACTAGGTCTTTCAGACTTCTGAGAGGATAGCTCTGATTATTTATTAAAGGAGATGATTAATTTTTCATAATGCTATTTTCCTTAATTATATAATTAAACACTATTGATTATAAGACCCTTTTGGTTTCAATACAATATTTTAAGAGAAAATAGCTATAGGTATCACATTAAATGCATGTGTTAATTTTAAGACTCATCCTAATTTCAGAAATAGTTAAAAATATTACAAAAACTATTACCATAGGATTGAGAAAATAGGGGATTTATAGAGTGTGAGAGAAATGTTAAGCACTTACCTTTATTATATCCATAATATTTGAGAACCACTGTGATTCTCCTCATATGTCTAATGTATTTGACACTCTTGGTTACCAAGAGAAACTTGTCGTCTCTTTATTTGGAGTTGCATGTTGATAGAATTTGGAAAAAAATTATTACATAATTGCTTTGGGCCCAACAATGTTCAGATAACCCTACTTTTGTTATCTCATTTAATTTGGCACCAATGCAGTGATAAGTAATTACCCATGCCCTTGTGTACAAGAAGAACCAGAATTGGCCAACATCCTTAGACTAGAGGGTGGCAGGAGTCAGTTTGGAATCCAGGCTTATATGACTAAAAAGCCTCTACTTCTGTTTTACTAAATCAGCTCTCTGCATAATTTGCCTGCCTTAGTATCTATCAAGTGCATCACCCCTTTCAGCCTGGGTAGTAGGAAGAAGTGGCAGAGCTCAAAGAAGCCAATCACTCAGTCTCAGGGCTCTCCACCGCAATTCCTTTTCTAAATTCCTCTGACAGCCATAATTAACATGGACTCTGGGGCGGGGGTGGGGGGGGACTGAGTGATCTCTTCACTGCTGACTTGCTCTGGTTAAAGTCATTGCCCATATTTAGGGTTTCAGGAGAAGAGCATCCCCAGTAAAAGAGTCAGAGGGAAGGATAATGGGAGTATGGGAAGAAAAACAAGAGTTTAATTATAGTGGATACTGCTAATTTGGAGCTATGACAATATGCTAATTTTTTTGTTCTTCTAACTAGGTTTGTAAAGTTTATGTTCAGTTCAGTTCAGTCACTCAGTCTTCTCCAACTCTTTGTGACCCCATGAACCGCAGCACACCAGGCCTCCCTGTCCATCACCAACTCCCAACTTACCTCTTGATGAAAGTGAAAGAGGAGAGTGAAAAAGTTGGCTTAAAACTCAACATTCAGAAAACTAAAACCTTGGCATCTTGTCCCATCACTTCATGGCAAATAGGTGGATAAGCAGTGGAAACAGTGACAGACTATTTTTTTTGGGTTCCAAAATCACTGCAGATGGTGACTGCAGCCATGAAATTAAAAGACACTAAAGTTGCAGGATATGAAATTAACACACAAAAATCCCTTGCATTCCTATACACTAACAATGAGAAATCAGAAAGAGAAATTAAGGAAACAATACCATTCACCATTGTGATGCAAAGAATAAAATACTTAGGAGTATATCTACCTAAAGAAACAAAAGACCTATACATAGAAAACTATAAAACACTGATGAAAGAAATCAAAGAGGACACAAATAGATGGAGAAATATACCGTGTTCATGGATTGGAAGAATCAATATTGTGAAAATGAGTATACTACCCAAAGTGATCTATAGATTCAATGCAATCCCAATCAAGCTACCAACGGTATTCTTCACAGAGCTAGAACAAATAATTTCACAATTTGTATGGAAATACAAAAAACCTCGAATAGCCAAAGCAATCTTGAGAAAGAAGAATGGAACTAGAGGACTCAACCTGCCTGACTTCAGACTCTACTACAAAGCCACAGTCATCAAGACAGTATGGTACTGGCACAAAGACAGAAATATAGATCAATGGAATAAAATAGAAAGCCCAGAGATAAATCCACATACCTACGGACACCTTATCTTTGACAAAGGAGGCAAGGATATACAGTGGAAAAAAAGACAACCTCTTTAACAAGTAGTGCTGGGAAAACTGGTCAACTACTTGTAAAAGAATGAAACTAGAACACTTTCTAACACCATACACAAAAATGAACTCAAAATGGATTAAAGATCTAAATGTAAGACCAGAAGCTATAAAACTCCTAGAGTAGAACGTAGGCAAAACACTCTCTGACATAAATCACAGCAGGATTCTCTATGACCCACCTCCCAGAATATTGGAAATAAAAGCAAAACTAAACAAATGGGACCTAATGAAACTTAAAAGCTTTTGCACTACAAAGGAAACTATAAGCAAGGTGAAAAGACACCCTTCAGAATGGGAGAAAATAATAGCAAATGAAGAAACAGACAAAGGATTAATCTCAAAAATATACAAGCAACTTCTGCAGCTCAATTCCAGAAAAGCAAATGACCCAATCAAAAAATGGGCCAAAGATCTAAACAGACATTTTTCCAAAGAAGACATACAGATGGCTAACAAACACATGAAAAGATGCTCAACATCACTCATCATCAGAGAAATGCAAGTGAAAACCTCAATGAGGTACCATTACACGCCAGTCAGAATGGCTGCTATCCAAAAGTCTACGAGCAAAAAATGCTGGAGAGGGTGTGGAGAAAAGGTAACCCTCTTTCACTGTTGGTGGGAATGCAAACTAGTACAGCCGCTATGGAGAACAGTGTGGACATTCCTTAAAAAACTGGAGATAGAACTGCCATATGACCCAGCAATCCCACTCCTGAGGATACACACCAAAGAAACCGGATCTGAAAGAGACACGTGCACCCCAGTGTTCATCACAGCACTGTTTATAATAGCCAGGACATGGAAGCAACCTAGATGCCCATCAGCAGACGAATGGATAAGGAAGCTGTGGTACATATACACAATGGAATATTACTCAGCCATTAAAAAAGAATACATTTTAATCAGTTCTAATGAGGTGGATGAAACTGGAGCCTATTATACAGAGTGAAGTAAGCCAGAAAGATAAAGGCCAATACAGTATACTAACACGTATATATGGAATTTAGAAAGATGGTAACGATAACCCTATATGCAAAACAGAAAAAGAGACACAGATGTACAGAACGGACTTTTAGACTCTATGGGAGAAGGCGAGGGTGGGATGTTCAGAGAGAACAGCATTGAAACAAGTATACTATCAAGGGTGAAACAGATCGCCAGCCCAGGTTGGATGCATGAGATGGGTGCTCAGGGCTGGTGCACTAGGAAGACCCAGAGGGATGGGATGGAAAGGGAGGTGGGAGGGGGGATCGGGATGGGGAACACATGTAAATCCATGGCTGATTCATGTCAATGTATGGCAAAAACCACTACAATATTGTAAAGTAATTAACCTCCAATGAATAAAAATAAATGGCGGGAAAAAGGAAAAAAAAAAAAAAAAAGAAAGAAATTAAAAGACACTTGCTCCTTGGAAGAAAATCTATGGCCAATCTAGACAGCTTATTAAAAAGCAGAGACATTACTTTGCCAACAAAGGTCCGTCTAATCAGAGCTATGGTTTTTCCAGTAGTCATGTACGGAGGTGAGAGTTGGACTATAAAGAAAGCTGAGCACTGAAGAACTGATGCTTTTGATCTGTGGTGGTGGAGCAGACTCTTGAGAGTCCCGTGGACTGCAAGGAGATCCAACCAGTCCATCCTAAAGGAAATCAGTCCTGAATATTCATTGGAAGGACTGATGCTAAAGCTGAAACTCCAATACTTTGGCCACCTGATGCAAAGAACTGTCTCATTTGAAAACACCTTGATGCTGGGAAAGATTAAAGGCAGGAGGAGAAGGGGACGACAGAAGATGAGATGGATGGATGGCATCACCAACTCAATGGACATGAATTTGAGTAAACTCCAGGAGTTGGCGATGGACAGGGAGGCCTGGCGTGCTGCCGTCCATCAGTTCACAGAGTGAGACATGACTGAGCAACTGGACTGAACTGAACTGAAAGATACAAAAGATGTCTGTGTTGTGGTCCTGACTTCCTCAAACTATCCGAGCCATTCCACCAGCTTTGGGTACATTGATGGCAGTTTTCTGAATGTTCTAATTAAATTAGTAGTTGATGAATGTATTAAGTATGTTAATTGAATTCTGCTTGCATAAAATCCTTACTTTTCAGCACTTAGTATTTTGGAAAAAAGCAATGGATTTTTCATCCTGGTACTGAAAAGCAGTTTTGGGCGATTGGAGAAAGAAGTATATAATATACATAGTATAGCACAGACTTCAACCTAAGAAGATTTCTTTGGCAGTTTGCACAGTTATTATCTTAAAAACAAAACGCATCTTTCATGAACACATTCACTAGGCTTTATCTCTGACTTCTTCCCCCTAAAAAAAAAAATAGTCGGGTCTCTTATGAGCTGGAACATGATTTTAGGAAACCTAGTTCTGTTTCATAGAAGGCAATGGCACCCCACTCCAGTACTCTTGCCTGGAAAATCCCATGGACAGAGGAGCCTGGTAGACTGCAGTCCATGAGGTTGCTAAGAGTCGGACACGACTGAGCGACTTCACTTTCACTTTTCACTTTCATGTGCTGGAGAAGGAAATGGCAACCCACTCCAGTGTTCTTGCTTGGAGAATCCCAGGGACAGGGGAGCCTTGTGGGCTGCCGTTTATGGGGTCGCACAGAGTCGGACACGACTGAAGTGACTTAACAGCAGCAGCAGTTCTGTTTTTAGTGATGGAACTTTTCAAACAAAAGAGAAACAAAATTCAAACATATAAAATAGAGAAAAGTGGGACTCCTTTCATTGGCAGGGTGAGTAGAGGACACAGAATCCAGCCCACTAGACACTTTTCAACCCCACAGGGCCTTTTGACAGAGTATTTGAACCTCCTGATCCTAACCAACCCCTCAATATACGAAAAAGGAATTGCTATTCATGTGGGCTTAGTGACTTACTCAAGATCACACATTGAGATAATGGCGAAGTCAAAGCTTCTACCGGGGTATCTGACCCCCAAATCAGTGCCATGAGATAGAACTCTTGCCATATGGCTGAATTTTAGTGTTCTTACATTATACACTATCTTTATACAGAAGATCAGTGAAGTTTTGCCTCTTTCCTCCTGGTGTTTATTTTGTAACCTATTTAAATAATTTAAGACTCAAAAGAATTTGCAATTAGTAAGTTCCAACAATAGTTTTGTTAGACTATTTGTTTATATATATGTGCTTTCTGGATTAGAGTTTCCTTTAGGGTAAAGCCTCAGTGTCCAGCATATCTTTTTAATAAGTATATCTTAACACAATGAATGTGTAATAATAACCTGGAACATATATTTATAGAAACTTTTTATTAAAAAAAAAAAGACACACACACAAAAATGAGGCATATAGAATGCTTCTACTTAAACATCCTGGTACCAATTTTTTTGTGACATTTGAACACCAGAAGCACTTATTGACTGGAGTCCTAATTGGAAATGTTTTTATGACTGTTTTTCCTAGGTAGCTTTTTCTGTTACTATAGCTCCTGTTCTAAATTAATCTGTGCACATTTCTTCTTGACTTATCATATTGTGCTATCACATGTATTCTATCATGTTAGTACTAGAGACACTAAAATTATTTAGCAACTGGTCTACAACACAGGCCCTGACCAAGCAGCATGGATACTAGCTATAACAACAAAAAGCCGTCACAGCCCTCCCTGTGCTGCCTGCAGAGTATTTGTGTCATGCACTCCACGTGGAGCAAGGAGCAGGCTCCCATGGGAACCCTCTTTTCTGTCCTCACCAGCCTCCCCCTTGCTCAGCAAGTCTATCCATCTTCTACTCTCTATCTTCTCTACTAGACATTAATGAAGCTAGTTATCCTACCAGAGGGTTTGTGCAAACATGAAAGGATGTTATAGTCCATAGACTTTCACTTTCCAAATACACAGCACACTTTCGTGCCTTTTTTCAGCAAATGTTAATTAAATGCCATAAACCGTAAGGTATCTTCTTCTCCTTTACCTTCTTTTCAGCTTCTATATCTCCTGGTCTCTCACTTTCCCTCCCACCCTTCCCCATGGGCAGCCATCAGCCCAGTCCTCCTCCCAAATCTTCCTCCCAAGCTCTCTGTATCCTTGTTTTCTTTTCCAGAATGATTCTAGTCATCCACCAGCCAGCCATATCCATCATTAATATATGGTTCAATATGAGGATGTTTGCAGAAAGATGATGTGAGCTCACTGAACAAATGCTGCTCAGTTGTTAGGGCTTAGTCTCCTTAGAAACGGGAAGAGGAAAAATAACTATTTGTGTCAGAAGACAATTTTTAAGATAACAATTTCTATTATTATCTATACAATGAAGTGCATATAATAGATGCTCTGATAATATATATTGAAAGAAAAATCATGGAAATAAGTTAATTCAACAGTCCTCTTTTCTCATTTTTAAAGTATCTACTAAAATATATACGATGTTGGATGCTGATACTAAATGGAAGGCGTTATTCAACCATCAATACATCAATTTTTGACAGCTTGCTTTTTTCATGTGAGAGAATGGGGATCTGAAGGACAATAACAAGAAATCCTTGCTTTTCAGTGGATGAGATACACAGTGGCAGTAGTGTGGCCAGAATTATGACAGAGGAATGCACAGTCCATTCTATGGGAGGTGAGGTGGGCTGGAGGCCACCAGAAAATGATCCACAGAACGTAGAATACCTTCCAGGACTTTGAAAGAAGGAGTAGGAATTACTCAGGTGAAAGGGGTCCACACATTCCGGATAGTTGAAGCAGGTCATGTATAAACCACAAAGAGCATAGTGACTTCAGGGCAGAGCACAGGCTCAGTAGAGGGTAACTGGAGGTGTGAATAGGGGGTCTGGGAAAGCAGAGGGTGCAGAGGTAGGTACCTTCTGTTTTCTTTTGTTGCCTGATTTTAATCATTTTATTTTGATAAAATTTCAAACTTAGGGAAACATCATCAGAATAGAACAAAGTACCCTTTTTAAAATTGGAGTATAATTGTTTTACAATGTTGTGTTAGTTTCTACTATACAGCACAGTGGATTAGCTGTAGATGTTTGGATATATATATATATACACACACACATACATGCACATATATGCACATACATGCACGCACACACACACACACACACACATATCCCCTCCCTCTTGAGTCTCCCTCCCCACCCACCCTCTAAGTTATCACAGAGCAAAGTACTCTTATTTCCATTGTGTCCTATTGACCTTCCACTTCTCCCTCTCCCTTCCCCATCTCTGTCTCTCTGTAATTGTGTTTCAGCTAAAAGTTGCTGATATGTTGCCCTTTGGGGCTAACCAGTTGGCACTCAGTTCAGTTCAGTTGCTCAGTCATGTCCGACTCTTTGCGTCCCCATGAATCACAGCACACCAGGCCTCCCTGTCCATCACAAACTCCCGGAATTTACTCAAACTCATGCCCATCGACTCCGTGATGCCATCCAGCCATCTCATCCTCTGTCGTCCCACTCTCCTCCTGCCCCCAATCCCTCCCAGCATGAGGGTCTTTTCCAATGAGTCAACTCTTCACATGAGGTGGCCAAAGTATTGGAGTTTCAGCTTCAACATCAGTCCTTCCAATGAACACCCAGGACTGATCTCCTTTAGGATGGACTGGTTGGATCTCCTTGCAGTCCAAGGGACTCTCAAGAGCCTTCTCCAACACCGCAGTTCAAAAGCATCAATTCTTCGGCACTCAGCTTTCTTCACAGTCCAACTCTCAAGTCCATACATGACCACTGGAAAAACCATAGCCTTGACTAGACAGACCTTTGTTGAAAAACTAATGTCTCTGCTTTTGAATATGCTGTCTAGGTTGGTCATAACTCCTTCCAAGGAGTAAGCGTCTTTTAATTTCATGGCTGCAATACCATTTGCAGTAATTTTGGAGCCCCCCAAAATAAAGTCTGACACTGTTTCCACTGTCTCCCCATCTATTTCCCATGAAGTGATGGGACCAGATGCCATGGTCTTAGTTTTCTGAATGTTGAGCTTTATGCCAACTTTTTCACTCTCCTCTTTCACTTTCATCAAGAGGCTCTTTAGTTCTTCTTCACTTTCTGCCATAAGGGCAGTGTCACCTGCATCTCTGTGGTTATTGATATTTCTCCCAGCAATCTTGATTCCAGCTTGTGCTTCTTCCAGCCCAGTGTTTCTCATGATGTACTCTGCATATAAGTTAAATAAGCAGGGTGACAATATACGGCCTTGATGTACTCCTTTTCCTATTTGGAACTAGTCTGTTGGTCCATGTCCAGTTCTAACTGTTGCTTCCTGACTTGCATATAGGTTTCTCAAGAGGCAGGTCAGGTGGTCTGGTATTCCCATCTCTTTCAGAATTTTCCACAGTTTATTGTGATCCACACAAAGGCTTTGGCATAGTCAATAAAGAAGAAGTAGATACTTTTCTGGAACTCTCTTGCTTTTTTGATGATCCAGTGGATGTTGGCAATTTGATCTCTGGTTCCTCTGCCTATTCTAAAACCAGCTTGAACATCTGGAAGTTCAAGGTTCACGTATTGCTGAAGCCTGGCTTGGAGAATTTTGAGCATTACTTTGCTAGCATATGAGATGAGTGCAATTGTGCAGTAGTTTGAGCATTGTTTGGGATTGTCTTTCTTTGGGATTGGAATGAAAACTGACCTTTTCCGGTCCTGTGGCCACTGCTGAGTTTTCCAAATTTGCTGGCATACTGAGTGCAGCACTCTCACAGCATCATCTTTCAGGATTTGAAATAGCTCAACTAGAAATCCATCACCTTCACTAGTTTTGTTTGTAGTGATGCTTTCTAAGGCCCACTTGACTTCACATTCCAGGATGTCTGGCTCTAGGTGAGTGGTCACACCATCGTGATTATCTGGGTCATGAAGATCTTTTTTGATACAGTTCTTCTGTGTATTCTTGCCACCTCTTCTTAATATCTTCAGCTTCTGTTAGGTCCATAACATTTCTGTCCTTTATCAAACCCATCTTTGCATGAAATGTTCCCTTGGTATCTTTAATTTTCTTGAAGAGATCTCTAGTCTTTCCCATTCTGTTGTTTTCCTCTATTTCTTTGCACTGATCACTGAGGAAGGCTGTCTTATCTCTCCTTGCTATTCTTTGGAACTCTGCATTCAAATGGGAATATCTTTCCTTTTCTCCTTTGCTTTCTGCTTCTCTTCTTTTCACAGCTATTTGTAAGGCCTCCTCAGACAGCCATTTTGCCTTTTTGCATTTCTTTTCCATGGGGATGGTCTTGATCCCTGTCTCCTGTACAATGTCACGAACCTCCATCCATAGATCATCAGGCTCTCTGTCTATCAGATCTACTCCCTTAAATCTATTTCTCACTTCCACTGTATAATCATAAGGAATTTGATTTAGGTCATATCTGAATGGTCTATTGGTTTTCCCTACTTTCTTCAATTTAAATCTGAATTTGTCAATAATGAGTTCATGATCTGAGCCACAGTTAGCTCCCAGTCTTGTTCTTGCAGACTGTATAGAGCTTCTTCATCTCTGGCTGCAAAAAATATAATCAATCTGATTTCGGTGTTGACCATCTGGTGATGTCCATGTGTAGAGTCATCTCTTGTGTTGTTGGAAGAGGGTGTTTGCTATGACTAGTGCATTCTCTTGGCAAAACTTTATTAACCTTTGCTCTGCTTCATGTGTACTCCAAGGCCAAATTTGCCTGTTACTCCAGATATTTCTTGACTTCCTACTTTTGCATTCCAGTCCCCTATAATGAAAAGGACATAATTTTTGGGTGTTTGTTCTAAAAGGTCTTGTAGGTCTTCATAGAACCCTTCAATTTCAGTTTCTTCAGCATTACTGATTGGGGCATAGGCTTGGATTATTATGATATTGAATGGTTTGCCTTGAAAATGAACAGAGATCATTCTGTCATTTTTGAGATTGCATCCAAGTACTGCATTTCAAACTCTTTTGTTGATCATGATGGCTACTCCTTTTCTTATAAGGGATTCTTGCTCACAGTAGTAGACATAATGGTCATCTGAGTTAAATTCACCCATTCCAGTCCATTTTAGTTTGCTGATTCCTACGTTCACTCTTGAATGTCAACGTTCACTCTTGCCATCTCCTGTTTGACCACTTCCAATTTTCCTTGATTCATGGACCTAACATTCCAGGTTCCTATGCAATATTGCTCTTTACAGCAATATTTACAGCAATAGCCAGTTGGCACTAGTGGCAAAGAATTCGGCTGCCAATGCAGGAGACTTAAGAGATGCAGGTTCAATCCCTGGGTTGGGAAGACCCCCTGAAGGAGGAAATGGCAACCCACCCCAGCGTTCTTACCAGGAGAATCCCATGGGCAGAGGAGCCTGGAGGGCTACAGTCCATGGCATCACACAGAGTCAGACATGACTGAATTGACTTAGCACAGCACACAGTATACATAACGTGTTGTCCTTTTTTGATATTTCCCACACTGAAGTGTGTATTCCTAAGAACAAAAATATTCTCTTACATATGACCACAATACAGTTCTTGAACTTAAATAATTTAGCATAGATGTATTGCTAATATTTCTTGATACTCATTCTTTGCCACTGGCCCAATACTGTTCTTCATAGGTGTTGAGTTCCCCCCTCCCCTCAATTCAGTACCCAGTACAGGAACAGTCATTGCATCTGCTGTCAGATATCTTTAGTCTCCTTTAATTTAGGGTAGTTCCTCTGTTTTTCTTGACATTTTTGGAGAGTACATACTAGTTATTTTGTGGAACGTCTCACACTTTGGGTTTGTCTGACTTTTTCTTATGATTAGATTTAAATGTTACGTTTTTTTGGCAGGAATTTTGCAAAAGTGATACCATGTCCTTCTCAGAACATCACATCCAGAGGCACAAGATGTCCTTTTATTGGTGACCTTAATTGTGATCACTTTGTTGAGATGATGTCAGTCAGGTCCAACCATTATAAAGTTACTATTTTTACCTATTGTAAAAAATAGGTTAAAAATTTGTAAATTTCTAAAAAAAAGTACAATACGTAAAGATTCTCTAAGTACTTTACGGGAGATACTTTGAGGCTGTCAATATTAAGTTCTCACAAGACTTTCACCCACTGATATTAGGATCTCTTGATTTTTTTGTCTTAGTCACTTATTAGTGTGGTGGTTGAAAATACTGATCTAACTCCATCTTCTAGATTTATTGGCATTCTATTGTTAAGAAAGCTTTTCCCTTCTCTTCCTTTATTTGTTTATCATCAGTGTGTAATCCTGGGTTCTTAATTTAGGCAATGGGTTATTATATAGTGCTCTCATTTATTTAGAGGCTGAAATTGGCCAGGGGGAATCCCTTCTGGTTGTCTCCTGTAAACTTTTAGCATGCCTTTGTCATTTTCCTATAGTATTTTTGCTTTCTGGCACTAGATATTCTGAGCTCAATTTATCTTTCCCCTGCCCCAGACCCTGAATCAGTTATTTTGATTCTTCTCTTGAGTAAGGCTTTTTTCAGATCTGAAGTTTAGAGTATGGGACACTCTGTAGGTTGTTTGGCAACATCAAAGGCTTTCAGGTGAGCAAGTGACATATTTGTGTTTGTTTTTGAAATCGATGATATTAGCTCCAGAGTTAGAATGGATTGGAGGCAGTACAACTCTCTGGACCAAGCTCAGATAAACCAGTGACTCGAAGCTTTGCTACCATTTAGTTAAACCCTAAACCTAACCCTTTGACAAATCTTCCTGCTCAACAGGACTCCATGACTTATTAATCAGAATCTCTGAGAATGAGACAGAGATATAGGTACTTTAAAAAAAAAATTCAGATAATTCTAATACGTATCCAAGACTGAGCATCTGTGTTAGAGGCCCTTGCAATATCCAGGGATAAGATGATAATGGTCTCTGAAGTAATAGCTGTGAATTCTTGCAAACAACCTTTGTGTCAGATCTTTGGGTTTAGAACTTATTTCCATTTCTTGCTTGTTTCTGTGCCATCTTGAGTTCCAGTTTCTTTCCTTAAAGGACATACTTTATTTTACCTTTTTTACAAAATTTTTATAAAAATCAAATAAAACCGTAGATGAGAGGAGTGTCTGTTTACATGCAAATGCTTTAACTGTAAAGTCATAGTGTTATAATTATTTCATTGATGGAGTAAGTAAATTAGATAAATACATAAAGCTTTTTTGATCCTTTACCAGATCCTTAATTTTGCTGTCAGATTCTTTTATTCTTTCAACCAGTATTAATTATGTACAGGTACCAAACACTGAGACTGCAATAATAATGAGGAGCAACAAGATTCTAAGGTTCATGTTTCTTACAGTCTCACTGAGTGAGGTAGACATTAATTCAGTGGAAATAAATGCAAATATACAATGTGATAAGTCCTGAAAAAAAGAGGATTACAGTGCTAAAAGCAAATGTAGATAAAGGAAATTTAATTGGGAATAATTCAGAATGAGTTATTTGAAGGAATGAGAGATGCAGATTAACCTAAATGTCAAAAGGATATTAAAAATTAACAATACAGGCAGGTGTGTACATCTATAAAGTAAACCATACATCTTGGTTTGCTTGGGGAAATCTTAGTTTATACCATCTGGCATAGCATTTAACTAGATTTTTCTCTCTTTTGTTCCTCCTGCCTTCAGTAGGTATAATCAAAGTGAAATAAACAGTACATGTTTACTGTATGAAATTTGATGTCTGTGTACACTTGTGAAACTATCAGCCCTAACAAGATAATGGATATGTCCATCTTCCCAGAAGTTTTCTTGAGCACTTTTGCAACCTGGCCCTTCCTTACCCACCACCAAGTCTCACTTTGTCCCAAGGGAACCATTGATCTACCTTCTGTCACTATAGGTCTATCTTCATTTTCAGCAGATTTATATAATAGAATCACCAAATATACACTCTTGTTGGTATGCGAGGTGAGGGTCTGGCTTCTTTCACTGAGCGTAATTATTTGAGATTCATCCATGTTGTTGCATGTGCCAGTCATCTGTTTCTTTTTATAGCTAATTAGTGCTCTTTCATATGGATATACTACAATGGTTTTACCCTTTCTACAGATGAATATGTGAGGTGTTCCCAGTTTGGGGCTATAACAAAAAAGCTGTTAAAGAACATTTGTGTACAAGTAAATATTTGGGTAAATATTTGTTTTCATTTCTCTTGAGTAAATGCATAGGAGTGGAGTAATTGTGTTATGGTGGAATATGTATAAGAAAGTCCCAAAATTTACTCTCTTCCAAAGAATCTAATCCATAATGTATGAGACTTCCCATTCCTCCTTATCTCTGCAGCATTTGATATGATCAGTTTTTAAAATTGTAGCCATTCTAATGTGCGTGCAGTACTATCTCACAGTATTAATCTACATTTGCTTAATGATGAATGATGGTAAGCATCTTTTCATATGGTTATTTGCCATCTTTATATCTTCTTTGAAGTGTTTGTTCAAATTTTGACCAATATTTCTTAGTCAAGTTATTTATAAAAACAAAGATATTAAAACAAAGCAAAGGTTTCTTACTGTTCTATTTTGCTTTACTTTTAGAGATCAGTCTTGCAAAATTATTTTCTCCCATGCTGTGGATTGCCTTTACTTTTTCTTCACCATTTTGTGAGGAGCATAGGTTTAAATTTTGATGAAATTTAATTGATTTCTTTTATCATTTGTTCTATTTGTGTCTTGTTTAAAAGTCTTTTCCACACTGTGTCACAGAGTTTTTCTCGTATTTTTTTCTATTCTGGATGGCTTACTTTAATCACTTACTTTTAGGTCAATTTTGAATTGGTGTTTTACATATGGCATGGTGTGGATTGAGGTTTTTATTGTTTTGTTTTGCGTATAACCATCCAGTTGTTGAGGCAACATTTATTGATAGCTTGCCCTTTCTCTATTGAGTTGCCTTGGCACCTTTGTTGAAAAATCAATGAAAAATATATGTGTGGGTCTATTTCTGAACTCAACAGTCAATAATTGTTTCATGAAGAATTTCTCCAAAACAGATTTAATGCTTCTAACTGCAGAAGGTACATTTGCAGAGCACTCTGTGAAATATGACTTTTCATTGAGATAACATTCTTATATTTACATGTGTATCTGTGTATCCTGGGAGCCTTGTTAAAACACAGACAGCTGAGGTCTACCTCCAGAGTTTTTGCTTCAAGTAGGTTTGGGTTCGGGGTCAAAGAATTTGCACTTTTTAACAAATGTGTAGTCAAAAATCAAATTAATAATCTTCTACGTTTAATTTTGCTCATTCGTATTTCTAAGTTTCCTGTGAATGCACAGGAAATGAAACAATAACTGATAATACATGGCTTCAGTTTAGCAGAAAAAGGACTTTTCAGGTTGCTAACGAAGCCTGTTTTCCATTGTTACCATCAAATGCTTCTATTATAAAATTAATTCATTCCAGTCATGAATCAGTGTTAACCATTTCATGGAATCAATGTAAAACTTTGTAAACTTCATCTGTCAGTGGTGAAATATGACATTATTTTGATAATATAAATTCAATTTAAAATTTCATCATTGAAAATAATTTTTATGGTGGTAAAAAGAATACACATTTTGCTGTGATGTAATATTATATTTGTTCTAAATTAAGTGTTCTTACTAAATTAAATTTATGAAGCTGAAATGTACTTGGCACTATTTGTTAGACATCCATATTTATAACTGCCTCCAAGCAACATGAGGGTTTTTTTTGTTATTGTTTTTAACCAATCAAAATAGACATAGCAGTTGTCAAAATTTACAACCAT
This sequence comes from Cervus canadensis, assembly GCF_019320065.1. Lineage (NCBI taxonomy): Eukaryota > Metazoa > Chordata > Mammalia > Artiodactyla > Cervidae > Cervus > Cervus canadensis. The sequence goes on from NC_057389.1 coordinate 44,904,752, forward strand.
TTTTATGCAGGAAGAATTAAGATAATTAAACCGTGACATTTGTTTAACAAAGATAGGATTGAATGTATTTTTTTTTTAAACTTTCATTGCGGTGATACTCACTTTTTCTCTTTGCTGCCCAAATTTAGTTGATTTTCAGAAATATTTAAGTTTTTATTAAAGTCACCTAATGGAGTCTTATTGTATCACTGATTTTTGTAAAAGAACCCTCTACATTTTTTTTTTGTTTTGTTTCCATAAGAATTTGTAGACAGTCTTTATTCAAATATTAGTAGTACAGTGGAGTACAAAGTACATCTACCTGTTTTTTCAACCCCTTAAGGTGTATTTGTTTGTTTTCTGGCCCAAGTATTATATTAATTACCTGAGTTTTAATTACTTTGGGAAAATATTAGTAATTTTGATATGAGTTTCCAATATTCATATTAATTAGAGCTACCATGTAATTCCAACCTTGAATTAATTTTTTTTTTTTTTGGTCTGTTTGTTTTTAAGAGCTTTTTTTGGAGATAATTTCACTGTGGTACGATTTACTTACCTTAAAATTCACTCCCTCTGTTGTACATTTCTATTTATTTTGATGAGCTTGTTTAATCTTATAACTACCACCACAATCAGGTATATAATGGTTCTATCAAAGTCTCTTTATATCCTATATAGTCAGTCCCTTTCCTACTCTCACTCTCTATTCCTATGTTTTTTCCCTTTTCCAGAATGTAATGTAAACTGAATCATGCAGTAGTAATCCTATGAGTGGATTCTTTCTCTTAGGGTAATGCGTTCTTCATTCCTCTGTAATGTAGTACTTCATGGCGTGGATGTACCAGAGTTCTTTTACCCAGTAACAATTTGGAGGACACTTGGACTGTATTCAGCTTTTGGCAATTATGGACGGAGTTGCTACAAACATTCACATACACATATTTGTGTGAACATAACTTTTTATTTCTCTTGGGTAAATACCGAGGAGAGGAATTACTGGATGATTTAGTGAGTGTATGTTTTTCTAAGTGTATAAGAAACTACCATACCATTTTCTAAAATGGCTGCCACTGTTGTAACAAATCTCGCAAACTAAAAAATAGTACAAAACTTTTCCTATAAAATGAGGAGGAGCCAGTCACATGAAATCATGAGAGTGCAAAAATGTTATGCTGAATTTTAAACTTGAAATTCTACAATTGGGGTATTATCTTGATGTATAAGGAAAACCTTTTGATGAAGCTCATATTCTGAATGGATAGATTTTTACTCCCTACTGAAATAGAATGAAATTAAAATGATATATGATTGTGCTTTATCAACTTAAAAATATCAAATCAATCATAGAGGTAAGTTACTTGGAAGAATTTTTTCCCATAAAAATATTTAATGAAGAAATGAACTCTTAAGTCAAAGCTAAAAAAGTATGAAAACATTTGTGTACAAGAGACTATTTTCTATTTAGCAGAATGGATCTCTAATAAGTAGATACCATATCTAGAGAAGTTTTATAATTTAAAATTTTGTAGAAAAATGTTACTTTTAAGTTGTCAAATTTGTCAAATTTATTAAACGCAAAATGCAACTTTGAAGAAACTTGCAAGTAATTTTAAAGAAAAAGCAGTAATAATAACAAAGCCACACTATTGGGGAAAACATACATTCCTCAGAAAAACTAAATAAATAATGTATTTGATAAAAGACAAATATGGCTGGTAAACTGACTAAAGTTCTCGATTATCTCTTTTTCCGATCATTTTATTTTTAATATTTAAGCAATCAATATAAAGTTTTATAAAATTTGCATGCAAATATATGTTGCTTTTGTATTTTAAGAAATACTTTTATTTTTGAAGATAGTTTAAGAATAGGACAATAAATATAAAACAATAAAAATATAAAATAAAAATAAAACCAGTTTAAGAGTGCATAATCATTTCAGTAGGGCTTCACTGGTGGCTCAGATGATAAAGAATTTGCTTGCAATGTCAGATACCTGGATTCAGTCCCTGGGTTGGGAAGATCCCCTGGCGAAGGAAATTGCTATCTACTCCAGTACTCTTGCCTGGAAAATCCCATGGACGGAGGAGCCTGGTAGGCTAAGGTCCATGGAGTTGCACGACTGAGAGACTTCACTTTCACTTTTTACTTTCATCCATTGGAGAAGGAAATGGCAGCCTACTCCAGTATTCTTGCCTGGAGAATCCCAGGGATGGGGGAGCCTGGTGGGCTACCATCTATGAGGTCGCAAAGAGTCGGACAGGACTGAAGTGACTTAGCAGCAACAGCAGCCAGCACTCTTGCCTGGAGAATTCCATGGATAGAGGAGCCTGGCAGGCAACAGTCCATGGGGTCACAAAGAGCTGGATATGACTGAGAAACTAAGACCTTCAATTTTCTTTTCGCTATCAAAACTGTTCTGGCTTGAAGCATAATTTCTATTGTCATACAACTTGAAGAAAAAGTAGTTTCGACTAAATGATCAGTATGTTAATGTTAGTGCAATTTTGTGTGCCCAATGCACAGTGAGGCTAAACAAGCTGAAACATCAGAATTTGGAGCAAAGGAAGATTTATTGTAGGGTCATGGAAAGAGATGGGTGGCTCATGCTCTTAAAAAACCCTGAATTCCTGGAAAGGTTTCTGCAAAGCATTTTTAAAAGCCACATAAGGAAGGAGGATGGCAGGGTGTGTGTTCAGCTCATGCTCAATTCTCTGATTGGTTGATGGTGAGGTAACAAGGTAATGTCACAGGGGTTAACATTATCAGTCCTTGGGTTCCAGGAGGACTGGGGTTATGTGTTCATGATCATCAAGTAGTTAAAGTCTTTCATTGATTGGGTGGGTGGGGGGGGGGGTTTAACATCTGTAAAACAACTTGGGAAATGTGCCTCAGATGCAGAGGATATGGGAGAGGGCCTGTCCCAGGAAGGCCCCTTAGAGTCCTGCTCAATTACACTAAGAGACAAGGACTTAGAATATTTGTAAATTGAAAAGAGGGCTTCCCAGGTGGCACAGTGCTCAAAGAAGCCACCTGCCAATGCAGGAGACTTCATCCCTGGGTTGGGAAGATCTCCTGAGGGAGGAAGTGGCAAACCACTACGGTATTCCTGCCTGGAGAATCCCGTGGACAGAGGAGGCTGGCAGGCTACAGTCAATAGAGTCACAAACAGACAAGACTAGAACACATATTAGAAAGAAGGCTGGTGAAGACTTTCTGTGCTACAAGATTTCAGATCAGCCGCATTATCTACTCTCTTTGTCCTGATAGATAGAAATGATACTGTCTTATAGCCAAGGATGTGCTTTCTAGTAAGCGAGAATCTGCAAAGACCTGCCACTTGTACAAGATCCAGCCACTCATTTGGAATAAATACAGGCTGTTATTTAATAACTGAATTAGCATTCATCTGGCTGTGCTTCAGCTTCGGACTGTGTGTAATTGGACCCTATTGTATTATTCTTTTTACTCTATTTCAGTTAACAGATGCTAATTTTGTTGGAGACTAAAGAGAACAATAACAAAAACAAAGATAACAATTCTTCCTTAAGGTGCTTCCTCTGAGGGCAGTTCAGGAGCATTGATCTTGCCTGATGACTGCTTTAAAAATCGCCTCTGCCTAAGAGAAGATTCTCAGGGTAGATGCCCCACCTGCTGAGAAGGTATTAAAAGAGACCTAAGTGATCAAATGGATGGCATCACCGACTCGATTGACATGAATTTGAGTAAACTCCGGGAGTTGGTGGTGGACAAGGAGGCCTGGCATGCTGCGATTCATGGGGTCGCAAAGAGTTGGACATGACGGAGTGACTGAACTGAACTGAAGTGATCAAACATGGAAGCTCTTTCTTTTATTTTTATGGCAGCCATGCAATATTGTTGCAGGAAGGGGGGCTCCTTTCAGGGCCTGAGAGTTGTCTCTTGTGTAATGTTCATAAATAGTCTGAGGAGACACACAAACTAACAAAGCAAAAGACTTTATTGGGAAGGGGTGCCTGGACAGCGAGCAGCATGGTAAGAGAACCCAACAGAACTGCTCTGCCACGTGGCTGGCAGCCTCAGGTTTTATGGTGATGGGGTTGATTTCCAGGTTATCTCTGGCCCATCGGTCTCACTTGGGGTCCTGGTGCTGTGTGTATCACTCAGCCAAGATGGCTTCCAGAAAAGGTTCTGGGAGGTTGCTAGGACATATGGACTGGTGTCCTCTCTCTCCTTTTGACCTTTCCCAAATTCTTCTGTCTGGTAGTAGCTTGTTAGTTTCATGTCCCTTACCAGGAGCACCTATTGTTAAGTCAAGCAAGTGGTTATTAGGGTGCCTAGTCATGACGGATGGATTCAGTCAGTTTCCCCAACAATATCATGAAAAAAAAGTGTATGTATATATAGACATAAATATACATTTGACATATATATATATATATATATATATATATATCTATATCTATATATATATATATATGAGTGAAAGTAGTAGTTACTCAGTCATGTCCAACTCTTTGCAACCCCATGGACTGTAGCCCACCAAGCTCCTCTGTCTATGGAATTCTCCAGGCAAGAATACTATAGTTGGTTGCCATTTGCTTCTCCAGGGGATTTTCCCAACCCAGGGATCGAACACAGATCTTTCACATTGCAGGCAGTTTCTTTACCATCTGAGCCACCAGGGAAGTCTGTATATAAATGAAGTCTTCCTAGTAGCCTACCAAGGTTCCATTAAGAATCATTAAAGTTTAGTGCTCTTCTTCCTCCTCAGCTACTTAGACTATCACTTACATTGTTGGCTGAGCTCTAAATATATGTGTTTTTAACCAGGGACTCTACACATTCATTGACAACACTGAAAATCTCTTTCATCCCCTCCACACACCAGAGTTTCTTGCTTTTTCCAGTAAGATCCTTGATGAGCTAGCTGTAGTTTTCAGTTGCTGCACTTCTATTAGGCTAGACTTCTCTGGGTTATTTTGTGCTTTCATGATAAACAATCTTATACCATTATGACTATTTTGATTCTCATGATTTCTTATCACTGAATTCTATCCCTCCACACACATCCCAAAGGCTAGTAGTGGACTAAGTAGGTAAACCAAGGGATTTTGTTCATTTCGAGAAGCTGTGGTACAATAAAAATCAAAATCAGATGTACCTGAAGGTACATCTTCACATAATTTAAGCCTGACTGGGTTTAGATGGCTAGCAGGAAAAGTTTTTTGGAGTAATCTTGATTAGCCATGGAGGATCAAAGGGAACTGGCATTAGTTCATTTATTCATTTGAATTACATGAAACACTTTAGTTGTATTGTTCTAAGGACTAAGGAAAAGGTAAAGTATATTGCTCAGGTGCTCAGTCCAGCTGGGGAACTAAGCCATAACATAGAAAAGTGAAAGTGAAAGTCGCTCAGTCTGACTCTTTGCAACCCCATGGACTGTATAGTCCCTGGAATTTTCCAGGCCAGAATACTGGAATGGGTAACCCTTCCCTTCTCCAGGGGATCTTCCCAAACCAAGGATCAAACCCAGGTCTCCCACATTGCAGGCAGATTCTTTACCAGCTGAGCCACAGGAGAAGCCCAAGAATACTGGAATGGGTAGTGTATCCCTTCTCCAGTGGATCTTCCTGACCCAGGAATCGACATAGAAATCAATTCAGTAACTGTATTAGGCAGCATATGTTTAAGCATCCAAAAACTTTGCCAATAGTATGTTACAAGGACTCATAGAAAGGTTAAAGTCAGTGCAGGAGACTTCAAAGAAAGCTTTGTAGATGAACACAGGATTAGGCAGCATATTAAAAAGCAGACAGCATATTAAAAAAACAGAGACATTACTTGGCCGACAAAGATCTGTCTACTCAAAGCTATGGTTTTTCCAATAGTCGTGTATGGATGTGAGAATTGGACTGTAATGAAAGCTGAGTGCCAAAGAATTGATGCTTTTGAACTGTGGTGTTGGAGAAGACTCTTGAGAGTCCCTTGGACTGCAAGGATATCCAGTCAGTCAATCCTAAAGGAAATCAGTCCTGAATATTCATTGGAAGTACTGATGCTGAGGCTGAAACTCCAACACTTTGGGCACCTGATGAGAAGAACTGACTCATTGGAAAAGACCCTGATGCTGGGAAAGATTGAAGGCAGTAGGACAAAGGGATAACAGAGGGTGAGATGGTTGGATGGCACCACCGACTCAATGGACATGAGTTTGAGTAAGTTCCGAGAGTTGGTGATGGACAGGGAAACCTGGCATGCTGCAGTCTGTGGGGTCACAAGGAGTTGAACACAACTGAGCAACTGAACTGAACAGAATTAGGATAGATTTTGAAGATGAGTAGTCTTTGAAAAACTAAAGGGAGAAAGAGATAAGATGCTTAAGGTCATAATTTAAGATTCTCAAATGTTCACCCAAACCTATTTACCCCTTCAGGTCAGTGTGGTCTACTCTGTTCTAGAGACAAAGAATGTTCCCCATGACTGTAGTAGGGAGGATAAGGTAAACATAGTACTACATTTATTGTTAGTTAACACTGAAAAATACATATCTTAGGAACTTCCTCAGAGTTTGTAAACTTCTTGAGAGCAGGCACCATCTATTTCCCACCCACCTCCACACCTTCTGCCTTCACGACATATACAACATATTCAACACAGTGCTTTGTCTAAAATGTTTGGTAAATATGTATCTTTGTGAATACTTGAGCACCTTGACTCTTAGAATTTTCCTTTGTTCATAAAATTTCATTTGAATTAGATTACATTTAGATTAGAAATTTAGGCAGAATGAAGGTGAAATTCCTAGCTAAATCTCAGCCATTGACAAACTCACAGGTTGCTTATCAAATCCACCTCTTATATTGGGGGTTAGGGGGGAATTCCTGATTATGATTATCTCTTTCTTCCAAATCCAATGCACCTGCAATCTGATGCACTTGCTATCTAATTTAATAGACAGTTGATCATATGCTGTTGAGTGAAATTGACACCATCAAAACAGAAGGGATGTAAATGTCTGAAGACCTGAGATTCATTCCGGTCTCTTTCTGACTTGGGAAAGTCTCCTGTATTCTGTGGAACCCCTGCATAAGTTTTAACATTTTGCTGATTTTACCACTGTTTATGATTATTTTTTCAAGGATTTGGAAGCATATACTTCCTGATTTGAAAGGGTTTCCCTTGCAACTTCTTTATGTCTTGCCCTAGATGTTTATGAGACATTTAGCATCTGTTCCCATTCCATGAAAAATGAAGTGAGTAGGTTTGACAGCTGTTTTCATGTTGCTTTGGGATACATGAGCCTACACGATTCTGTGTAAATGGAGTGTATTAATCATTCTCCATTCAAGTGTTTACATTTTATAGGCAGCTTCAAAGATGAAAGTCTGTTCAACTTGTGCACAGACACCTAATGATAATTTAATGTTAATTCCAACAATTTTTCTTAATAACAAATATAGTGATTTTGAGATGTCCTTATTAAAATATTTTATGGATTAGACAAACTTAAAGTTTAGGTTTGAAATCTCAGTGTGTAAGAAACTTTGGGCAGGGGATGGGCAGAGAGTGGGTGAAGAAGATGGAATGGGTGAGGAGGAGGGATAGTATTATACCCAGATATCTATGTGACTTTGTGAAGAAACAGACATCTGACTCCAAATGAAAGGATAGGAGAAATGGGTATAGCATAGGAGACAAATTTTAACTAAACATAGGACCTTTCTGTCCTGGAGAAGGAAATGGCAATGCACTCCAGTATTCTTGCCTGGAAAATCCCATGGATGGAGGAGCCTGGTTGGCTACAGTCCATGGGGTCGCAAAGAGTAGGACACAACTAAGCGACTTCACATTCATTTCACATTCAGGACCTTTCTAAAGTCAGCCCAGGGATGGAGCTCACACTAGGACCTTTCTAAAGTCAGCCCAAGGATGCAGCTCACATGTGGCTATAAATTCTCAGTCTCTTAAGAACTACTTGATTTGGATATCTTTCAGTTTCAAGTGAAAAATAGCAACAACAACAAAAAAATCAAAACTCTTCAGTCTATTTCAAGGAGGGAGAGAACTTATTATTTCAGGTGGCTAAGTAGTATAATCCCAGCAGAATCCAGGGGTTCAATTAATATCACGGGACCTAGTGTGTACCTGTGTCCTGACTCTGCTGTCTTCTATGATGGATGTGTATGTCTTCATCAGTCAGCTCCATTGTCCCAGGCAAGTCCTGGCCCCTCATACAGGCAAGATGGCTTCTAGAAGAGTCAGATTTACATGCTATGGATCAGTTTTGAGTTTAATGAAAATAACAAATCCTCTCTGTCTAGTGCTCATGTTGGTCTCAGCACTGGCTCAGAGTTGAAGTGTGAGTTCCCTGACCTTCATCATAGCTTCATCATAGCCCAGGTCTGGATAAGAATTGCTTCTCCTACCCAGAAGTATCTTTACTGCTATTTTGGAAGACAGTATCCAGTGTGTGAAGCATATTCTATGAAGCAAAATCAAGCCTCTAGTGGCATGAGAAGAAATGAAAGGTCAGTAGCAAAGGTGAAAAGTTTCCATCATAGTACTGAGCCCTTGAGAAGTGATAAGATCAGATCAACCAATTTTAGTAAATTTATAGCAGTGAATTAATATTCAGTTCAGTTCAGTTGCTCAGTCATGTCCAACTCTTTGCGACCCCATGGATTGCAGCACACCAGACTTCCCTCTCCATCATCAACTCCCAGAGCCTGTTCAAACTCATGACCATTGAGTCAGTGATGCCATCCAACCATCTCATCCTCTGTTGTCTGCTTCTCTTCCTGCCTTCAGTCTTTCCCAGCATCAGGGTCTTTTCTGGTGAGTCAATTCTTCACATCAGGTAGCCCAAGTATTGGAGTTTCAGTTTCAGCAATGCATTATTTCATGAAATATATCTATGTGTGTGTGTGTGTGTGTGTATAAAACATAAAGAATGCTCTTCTGGTTGAAGCAGGATGAATGCCTAATTAAACAGGATGAATGACAAATTAAACAGTGCTTTCACCCCTATTTATATCCCCCTCTGAAATCTACTGAGCAGGATAAATAGTAAGACCCCATAGAATCTTGAGTCTGTGATCATTATATCAATTTGGTCCTTCTGTCTGATGGAATCTTACTGTGCTTAATCAATATTTGTTGGGTTGAATTTTAATGAGATGAATTTAGCAAGGGGGGGATACCTGTGTGCCCTTCATGTATCATTTGTATTTTTCCAAGGCATTTTTGCTTATGTGGTCATTTGTTTTTAATGACATCCTTGTGAGCTAGGTTATTTTCATTTTTCAAATCTTTATTTTGATATACTTATATGAACACTAAGGAGGAATAATATAATGAACCTCTTTAAACTCACCAGCTCACATTTTTCAAGTTTTAATATTACATCTACTCCAGTTCTCTTTCTCCATTTTTATGAAGAAAACTTTACAGTTAAAATTTCCTATGTTCTACCTACATTCATTTCCCTCCCTCTCTGCCCAGAAAGAAACATTATCATGAATTTGAGCATTTACAATTTCCATGAATATTTTCTCATTTTTCTGCTGCCTATTTGATTATCCAAAAATATGAATACATATACTTTGCATTTAATATAAATAACATTAACCATATAGATCATTTTTTTTTTAACCTAAATGATTTTGAAACTTGTACTGATACATATTGGAGTTGGAAATGGCAACCCACCCTAGAATTCTTGGCTGGAAAATTCCATGCCAAAAAAGTCCATGGGTTCACAAAGAAGTGGACACAACTGAATGACTCATCATGCACACACCAGTACATATAGATATAGCTTGTTTTTACTGTTGGGAGGAGTTAAAATGATCAGTTTAATCCAAATGATATAATCATTAACTCAGTAGTATGTTTAGGTGGTCTTTTTCCCTATGTTTTTTGTTTGTTTGTTTTTCAATGAACATTGATCATGAATCAAGGGATTTAACAACCATGAGAAACCATCACACTGTGCAAAACTAGGTTTGATCTACAGAACACAGACACATGGCCTGTGTGTGTTGGCCATATCTCCATAGTAATTGTTCTGCCCTGGGATCTCTGTTTAAGATCCAGGAACTCCATGAACATCCTGAAGCAGATTGTGGAAACTTGATGTTTGTATTATAATTTCTCAGAGAAGGACCTGCTTTTATCTTTGGAATCTCAGAGAGAACTATAACCTGCAAAATTTAAGAACACTGCCTTAGATGTTTTATAAAACATTTACAGGTCATCTCCAACTTACAAAATTAAAACAAACTTCTAGCAGGTAGAATCGGGGTACTTTGTAGTCCCTTTCTCAGCAGCCTACAGAAATGACATTCATTATTTTTTATTCCCTCTATGTCTCAAAAAGCAGGGGGTGAAGTTTAGCAAATGAATAATCATGGCAAAACTGGATCAATCTATTCGTTTCACATACTTTCATATAACAAGACTTGTGAAACCAAAAGCCAACCTGACCTTTTGTTCTTTTTGGTCAGCATGTTATGATAACATATCATTGTTTCTAAACCCACTGAGCTCAACACAGTGAGAACCAACTCAACACACTCATTGAGAACTTAGAGGAAACTGTGCTTCTCAGCGCATAGAAAGTAAGGTGAAAAAAGAACCCTCTGCCTTTTCCAAACCCATTCTGCCTAAACTTCTGACCAGAGAAGCTTGAATTTTAGAGAATATCTTAAATATAGGTCCCATGTCTGTGTCTCAGGCTAGAGACCCTTCAACCCATGGGTCCAGGTTGAACAGATGATACAATTGGGCTTCTGTTCAGCTACCATATAAATTTCTTATTCTCTACTAAGCTTGGAGAACTACTCTAAACCTTATCATCCTATATTTGATACCCTACATTTAACAGCCTATATTTTTCTTAACCTCCCTATCCCTTTCTTCTTAACTACTGCAGAAGTCTAATACCAAAAAACAATAACAGCAAGTATAACAGTAACCAGTGGTTACTGAGTGCTGACTCTAAGATACCATGCTAAGCACTTGATTCATGATTCATTTGCCAGTTCATTTATCTATTCAAGCAATATTTGCTGTATACATGCTATGTTATCTGCCAGGGGTAATCAATGCTGAACATAGACACTTTTCCTTGATGTCATGAAGCTTACAGTCTAATGGGAAGGTAGATATGAACCAAACATCAGCTAACAAATGTGAACTTGCAGTTGTGATCAGAACTACAAAGGAGAATTGTATAATTGTACAGGAACAGGTAATGAAGGAACTTGAACTGGCTAGGAAGGAAAAGGAATGGATTTACTCAAGAGATGATGATGGCATTGACATAAGAAGGATCAGTTAAGAGTTAACTAGGCAAACGAGTTGGAATGGAACTCTAAATAGAGCAAACATCATGTGTAAATGTTCTAGATGATGCAAAATAATATCTTGGGTTCCAGGCATTATTATCTTCATTCTACTGTTGAATTTAGGCTAAGTGAATTTAACTTGGGAAGTAGCAGGGCCAAATCAAATTTATGTCTAGCCTCAAAAGGTGTACACTTAAAACCACATCCCTCCTTTGCCTCATGAAAGGAGCCACAGACCCAGATGATTCACAGAGGAATTCTAACAAAGATAGAAAGATCACATAGTCTCAGTACTTATTTTAGATAATAAAAAAAGAACAATTCTCAATTTTTTTTCTTTTTTATGAGACAGCTCATGGCCAACCTTGTTTCTTTTGTATACCTCATAATGTGTGATTTTTAATCAAACCATATCATGTCATTTCATTCATAAATATACCAGAATATATCTCTGAAAATATTCTTTAAAGATATAACACCTATAATATTATCATGTCCAAGTAGATACAAATATTAATAATAATCATTAAAGTATTCAAATTTTCTCAATTGTCTCAGAAGCTCTGTGTCCCTGTGTCTCTCTTATTTTCTGCTTTTCATAAATGGTTCCAAAAATAAAACTTAGGTCTATAAGTTTATAATTGATCAATGTCTTTTAAGTTCCTTAATCTTTAGGTTCTCTTTCTATTTCATACCCTTTTCTTCTAATATATTTGTTAAAGAAACAATTTTAAAAAGAAAAATAAAAATGTTTGTTTTTCTGTGGTTTCCCATATTCTTGATTCTCATTATTTCATATTTTTCTTTACAAAATTTTTTGCAATTTGGGAATTACATCAGTAGCTTTTTTTTTTTTTTTTTTTTGGCAAGAATCTTCAAAAGTGGAATGTACACAATAGCTATTTGTTGCATGCATCAATGGTTGAACTGAAAATGGTTGGCTGGAAACTTCCATTCATGTATCCCAAGTTACTATTCACATTAAATAAGTAGGATAAACACTTGACTCATTTCCTGTTTACCAGCTTTCAAACTGATACTCTGTCTTCTGTCATATGCTAACATTGACCAATACGTTTTTCTCACATGCTGTTACTTGGTTTTATTATGAACTAATACATTTATTAAATGTTTATATAATTATTAGATATATTTTAAGTCATTGCAATTATTTTTCTTGTTGAACAAAGCCCTGTAACATTCCTAGCTGAGTCTATTCAAACTGGCTCCTGAGTCTCTTTGACATGATATTGTTTCAGTTCAGTCGCTAAGGCATGTCCTACTCTTTGCAGCCCCATGGACTGCAGCATGCCATGTTTCCCTGTCCATCACCATCTCCTGGAATTTGCTCAAACTCATGTCAGTTGAGTCGGTGATTCCATGCAACCATCTCATCCTCTGTCATCCCCTTCTTCTCCTGCTTTCAATCTTTCCCAGCATCAGAGTCTTTTTCAATGAATCAACTCTTCTCATCAGGTGGCCAAAGTATTGGAGCTTTAGCATCAGTCCTTCCAATGAATATTCAGGCTGATTTCCTTTAGGATTGAATTTTTTTAATTTATTTTAATTGGAGGCTAATTATTTTACAATATTTTGGTGGTTTTTGCCATACATTCACATGAGTCAGCCATGGGTGTGACTGCTTTGATCTCCTACTGTCCAAGAGAGTCTCAAAAGTCTTCTCCAACACCACAGTTTGAAAGCATCAATTCTTTAGCATTCACCTTTCTTTATGGGCAAATTCTCACATCCGTACATGACTACTGGAAAAATCATAGCTTTGACCATATGGTCCTTGTTGGCAAAGTGATGTCTCTTCTTTTTAATGTGCTGTCTAGGTTTGCTATTCCTTTTTTCCCAAGGAGCAAGTGTCTTTTAATTTTGTGGCTGCAGTCACTGTCCACAGTGATTTTGGAAACCAAGAAAATAAAGTCTATCACTGTTTTCACTTTTCCCCCATCTATTTGCCATGAGATGGTGGGGCTGGATGCCATGATTTTAGTTTTTCGAGTTTTAAGCCAGCTTTTTAATTCTCCTCTTTCACCTTCTTCAAGAGGCTCTTTAGTTCTTCACTTTCTGCAATTAGGGTGGTGTCATCAGCATATCTGAGGTTGTTGATATTTCTCCCAGCAGTCTTGATTCCAGCTTGTGATTCATCCAGCTTGACTTTTCATGTGATATACTCTGCATTTAAGTTAAATAAGGAGGGTGACAACATACAGCCTTGACATACTCCTTTCCCAACTGGGAACCAGTCAATTGTTCCATGTCTGGTTCTAACTGTTGCTTCTTGACCTGCATACAGATTTCTCAGGAGGCAGGTAAGGTGGTCTGGTATTCCCATCTCTTTAAGAATTTTCCACACTTTATTGTGATCCACACAGCCAAAGACCTTAGTGTAGTCAATGAAGCAGAAGTAGATGTTTTTCAGGATGACTCTTGCTTTTTCTGTTATCCAGCAGATGTTGGCAATTTGGTCTCTGGTTCTCCTGCCTTTTCTAAATCCAGCTTGTACATCTGGAAGTTCTTGGCTCACCTACTATTGAACCCTAGCTTGAAGGATTTTGAGCATTACCTCGCTAACATGTGAAATTAGCATACTGACATTTTACTAGTAGTAATTGATAACTTCTTTGATGCCTGTTATGACAAAATTCTAGGGTCCTCTTATTTCTTATCTCAAACTTCATTCTTCCTTTAAAATCCCTGGTGCCTTTAATTTAGAAAGTTACATTTGGAAGCTAAAATGTATATACGCAAAGTGTTCACTACTACCAGGTTAAGGTATCATTTATAGTCCTTCTCAGTGGACAGAGGTAGGAAAGAAGCAGTGAAAAAAATAAAAGAAGAAAAATACATACTTCTTGAATATACATTATTATTTACAATTGAAATTTGTGATTATAAGGCTTTAACCTTCTTTGATTTTATATCACATTTCTTTTATATTAAAGTTCTTGTTTTCTAAAGCTAAGTCCAGATTTTTTGCTCTATCCTCTAACTTATTTATAATTACATCAAAAGTACATTGTCAATGGTATTTTTACTAATAATATTGTAACTGAAGCCTGCTAAAACTTCTTTTCAGTTACCTCTGTCTTTGGGATATATAACCCTAAAAAGAAAATACTTCTAAATTACGGTGCTTCAAAAATCACTTAAAATAATTCTTTTCTCTGTGGATATGCACATTTGATACGTGCTTGAATTCTTTCATCCCCACCTTCATTTTGGAAATTGAAAAAACATTATCTTGCTTTCTAATTACGTAAAACACAGGGTATTTAAATAAGTAGGGCACAATAGGAAGAAGTACTATCCTTTCTTGGTGGTTAAAATATGACCAAGAGCAATGAATACAGTGGTACAGTGAATATGTGGATTGGAAAGTACTGGATCCACAGCAACCTTCGTGCTCCACAGCAGCAGGCTTGAATTTCTGGGTTTATTACTTTAACTTCTGATGTACAGGAACAGTGCAGCTTGTATTGGTCAGGATTCTTTTGATTACTGGAAACAAAACTTGGTTTCCATGTTTATGAAAAATACTTTAAAAAAAAGAATAAAAAATCTATATTTAGATATTATTATATTAGAGGCACAAAAAAAACAGCTGAACAAAACCGACTCACTCATTAGGTTTTTGGACTTCCTTCTCTTTTGGGTTGGGTTCTTTTCATGTCATAGCCAAGTGAGGATTTTCTGACTCATACAGACCATTGTTCAAATTCTGGCTTTATACCTGAAGACTTGTTTATCTCTAGAAAATTCACATAACCTCTTTGCCTCAGTTTCCTTATCCGTAAAATGAGGATTCTACTTTAGGAATCTTGTGAAGATTAAATGAGATAATGCATGTAAAATACCTAGTGCTATGTCTGGCACATGCTCAGACTCCAATTGCTGTTGGGTTTTGCTATAGATATTGTTTTGTGTCTCTGATTAAAATTGGTGCAAACCATATATATATTTTTTGTTCTTCTTTCTTTGTCATGTTCTTCCTTGAAAATTGCAGAGACTTTGTGCCCTATAATTTTTTGTTCAGTTCTACTCGTCAACCAAAACTTAGCTAAAGATAGCTCTCTAAACTTAGACTTCTTAAAAGAGAAAAGGGGGAAAGATGTTTGAGCCTTTCTTTAATCTGAGCTAGCTTGGTTCTATATTTCAAATTCCCAGCACCAAGCCAGGAATCAGACCCATGTGGTTCCTCTTTCCTCCCGGAGGAAGGCGCTAGGTGGATTTCAAGGTAAATGATGCAACAATATGGGAAACATGGTGGCCTCTGATCCCTGTATTAGCCGGTTCATGATTTAGGTGATCTTAGGAAATTTACTTCTCTTCTCTGTGCCCAAGTCTCTCTGTGAAATTAGGTCATTCAAAGAGATCTGAATTTGCTTCCAGTTTTTGAAGTGTGTGGGTCTATTATATCAACTCTTTCCTTGATGTATTTCCTGTAATCAGTCTTGTGACTTCTGTAATGCATGCTTCTCTTGCTCAATGTTTGGTATCCTTCCTTTTCTAAATGATAAACCTTATGGAGTCTGTAGGTTTTCCTTTTTCCTTCTTGACTGCCAATAAGCCTGGAGTTAATTTTCATAGAAAGTTAGTAGTAACTCTAGTTACTCTAGTTAGAGTTTTTTCCATACAATAATACCCTTCTCCATGTGTTAACTGTGTGAATTTTATTCTTTTGACATACCTCTCACTTCAAGTAACATGTCTTATTTTATGCCATCTTAACCACATTGTTGCTATTATGAGACCCTTTATGAATTATAAATATTATTTCTATGTCCAAATTGTTTCATGACTATTTAGGAGGAAATAATTCCACTCCAACCTATTCTGTTATGAGATAAAAGAGAGTGATATAAAAATTAAGGGAATTTATAGTTTTTATAAATATAAAATTAAGGAACTTATGTAGTTCATGCTCAAGGCCTGTTTCCTCAGCTATACACAGAGGACTAGTTCCTTATTGGATTTAAAACCATGATTCAGATGGTAAAGAACCTGCCTGCCAATACAGGAGATGCGGGTTATATCACTGGGTTGGGAAGGTCTCCTGGAGAAGGAACCCTGGCAACCCACTCAGTACTCTTGCCTGGAGAATTCCACAGACAGAGAAGCCTGGTGAGCTACAGTCCATGGGGATGTAAAAGGTTGAAAACGACTGAGTGACAAACCTTTTCAAGGAGATTATAGTTTTTAGATATAGCTTTCAGTTACTACTATAAAGGAGTTAAACATAACTCCAAAGGGATAATAATTAATTGTTAAATTAGTATCTCTGAGTTAAAAACATTACCTAAATTCCAGTATTTTAGTCTTATACAAAGATTCTAGTACTGAAACTGCTGTCCCCTGAGTGGTGATCAAAATGTTCTGCTCCTCAGAATAAGAAGCTGTTGTTTAGTCACTGAGTTGTGTCTGACTCTTTTGCGACCCCATGGACTGTAGTCCATCAGGTTCCTCTGTCCATGGAATTTCCCAGGGAAGAATGCTGGAGTGGGTTGCCATTTCCTTCTCCAGGGGATCTTCCCAGACCAGGGACTGAACCCTCATCTCCGGCATTGGCAGGTGGGTTCTTTACCACTGAGTCACCAGGAAAGCCCAGTAAGTTGTTTCACTATGTGAAGCAAATTATAGGACTCCGTTTTTATAGCTTTCTTGGAAACACTGACAAGTAATTTGCCAGGTGGTATGATAAGGTTCAAATGTTCTCATAGATTCTAGGATGGACAAAGAGCCCAATCCTTGGTAAAAAAGAAAAAGCACATGAAAACTAACAGTGTTATTTCCTCAGCCTAGTTCTATTGATCAGTTCTGTTAGTAACTTGGATCGCGCATATTGACTACATTTGTACATGACAGCAAAAGAATTGAAGAAAAGTCACAAAGAGTATGGCCCTGACGTTACATAGACCTTTGTTGGAATCCCAGCACCTCTACACACTATTTTCATAACCCCCTACAGACTGAATTGAGAATAAAGCCTAATTGCTACAGAAAGACAGACTTCAACTCATAACATGGAGGACTTTTCTAGAGAAAAAGCTTAAATGACCTTTAGCTATATTGTTGGTTCTAGAACCAGTAGGAAATGGTAAAGATCAAGAGTTTTCATTATGTATTTAAATTCTGAACTTGTAAACTTTTAATTAGAGTATTGCTAATTTTTTTTTTAAATTCTTATTTTTTATTTGACTGCACCAAGTTGTAGTGGGGTCTTTGGTCTTCATTGCAGTATGTGGGATCTTTAGTTATAGCATGCAGGATCCTTTGTTGTGGCTTGTGAGATTTAGTTCCCTGACTTGGGAACCCAGACCCCCTGCATTGGGAGTGCAGTCTTAGCCACTGGATCACCAGGAAGTCCTCTAAATTAGAGTATTAATTGCTGTTGTGATAATGGCAGTGGACAATGGTTGATGAATGGGATTGATGACATTGCTGGTCCTGTCCCACTTAGTATTTATAAGATTACACCTGTATTCCACTTCTAGGGATAAGAAGAATGCCACTGAATTCTAATGAATAGGGAGCTACAAGACAAGCAGAGATGACTGTGAAGCCAGAATGATGGAAATGGGGATATTTAATGAGATGTTTAGTTTTGGGAACATATCTTTAATGTCATGCACAGTGTACCTTTTATGATGGTTCAGACAGTAGAATAAGAACTAGTGGTTTGAAGCTCCAGAGAAGCTGACTTCAGTTCAATACAAAAAGTTACAGAAAAATAATTTGGATTTTAGATTGCCTTGGGTTTGAGTTCCAGCTTGGCCATTTACTGTGTTGCCATTTTAATGTCACTTCACTGCCCTGAGCCTCAGTAATCTCAACTGTGAAGTGGAGGTGATACTGGACTTTTACCTCATAGGACATTTATACAGATTAAAATGAGATATTACATGCAGATAAATAACACAATGTCCAACACATAGTGCATGCATCCTCCGTTGTGTCTGTCTCTGTGACCCCATGGACGATAGCCTGCCAGGCTCCTCTGTCTGCTGGATTTCCCAGGCAAGAATACTGGAGCAGACTGCCATTTCCTACTCCAGAGATCTTCCCAACTGAGGGATCAAAACCGTATCTCTTTTGTATCTTGCATTGGTAGGCAGATTCTTTACCACTGTGACACCTGGGGGTACATACTTATAATTGCTATTATAGTTGTGGCTGATATTCTTGTTAATATTACTAGTAGTTAGGTCTAAAATATAATGAAAGTTTGCGTGCTTCAAGGGGAGGCAACAAGGTAGTCGCCATTGGGTATTATTTTTAAAATGTGGGAAACAAAATGTTTGGAGATGATTTGACATGAGATGGACATGTCCATGACCCGTTCATTCTCAAAGTGCCTTTCTGGCATCATACTGTGGGTATCCATGGTACATTTTCACTGATGCCAAGTTTTCCTGGGTTCTTCTACCCTAGGTCTCCTATCACTATGATCTACTTAGGCATCTGCTGGACCAGATTTAGCAGTCTCCCTACCATATAATTATCTGTAATTGCTTGAGCACTTACATGCCTAAATTTTTCATAAACCACTTTATGCTTTAATACCAATGGCTAATCATAGAGCCTTTGATTATAATCTCTCCAACATCAGTCTTTCTTGCCTGTTTACAACTGATTGGCCAGAGTTTATAATAGTAGCAGACATTGAATACATGATGGCTAAATGAATGGATGCATGCTTGAAAGCATGAATAAATGGAGAAAGATGCTAGTGAACTGGTAGAATTTCATATGTATATGAGCAATCATTATGTTTAATATTCCATTCAATGCCTAAATATTTATATTTGATACTTCTTCCAGGTGGCTATTTGACCTCCACTTGAGAAACTTCTACAGTAGGGAATTTATCACCTCTTTAGGCATCTCATTTTTCTTTTGGGCCAGTTTATTAGCATAGGCTTGCAATGTTTCAGCATATATTGAACTAAATTGCATCACTCAGCTAATAAATGAATATATTGCCTCTTCTAGTAGTATTTGAATTTTAACAGGAGATTCCTAGAAGTGCATTCTTTAAATAAAATAATTTAATTTTGAGGACAGAATTTTAGATACCAGGGCTTGCAAAAAGAAACTATGCTAATTTGCTTCTTCACAAATACAAGATCCTATTGTTGTATAGTTGTGGGGGATATAGGATGACAGATGTTTGCAGTATTTCCATGTTACAATAAGAAATGGATTTTGCACATCAGTAGGTATGTGGGAGATGAAATAGAACTAAATACATAGTAGTCATACTTCATGAATATATAAACAGTTGCATAAACGTTCTTAAAACTAAAAGAAAAATATAGCTCTTAGTTTTCAGAAATGCTATGGAAGTGCATTGTATTTTTTTTAACTCAACAGCTCTTTTAAGTTAAACTTACAGAACCATGAGAGTCACTGTATTTGAGTCAAACATTTTAAAAAATGGTCTATTCTAAGGAGCAATTAAGACTTAAATGTCATTATTTGATGTCTCCCAAGAAAGCATTTGTTTGCCATCCTCTGACTGAGCCGCAAAATTAGCCACATCTGGAGACAAACCAAAGACAATGCTATATCAAATCTAATTTTCAGAGGACACATCTGCTTCTTGACGGGAAAAAAAAAAAAAAAGACAACCAAAGATAAACCGAAGAACCATAGTAAATATGTGAGGGTGAGTGATAAACAAATTATACCATGGAGAGATGTTGGATTAATTTGTGTCCCACTTACCAGTGTGTCTCTGTAGTATGATGATGCCTCTTGATGGGGCAGAGACTTCTAGAAAGAAAGATATCTCAGGACAAATCTCTAGGTCCATCACTGATGGACATGTGATCAGACTATAATGATCCTGTTCCTCTGACAGCTGCCAGAAAGAGTTACGCAGAGGGGTAAGCTCCAGAAGCCAGGTTTATGTGATGTGATCCTATCTCCCTCTCATGGCCATAACTGAAAGGACCTGTGTAGACACTTGGCTTGAAGTTGATCAGTCTTTGTCAGGTATTTGGCACTTGGTTTGAGATATCTCTCACTCTGACCTGTTTGCTTGAATAGAAGAAATGTTAACCTTAGAGCTTTGAGGAAGCTGTGTTTGCCCAAGTGCTGGGGAGGAGAGAGTAGGTGAAAGATGGAAGTAAATCACTGCCATAGTTCTGAATGGATTTCTAGTCTCTGGTTCTGTACCTTTCAGTATCTTTGGCTTCTAAGATATTACCCAATCACTCTAGCATATTTCTCTTAATTGGTTGAAATATTTGAAGCCAGTTTCTGTAAATTGGAAGATAAGAATACCAACTTAAAAGGTGTAAAAATTGATGCCATTATCTTGGTTTCTCAGTGGTCAGTGATTAAGTTTTTTATAACATTCAAACCAGGGAGACTTTCTTTAGTACTTCCTCTGTACTAGATGCTGAAGAGAACATAGAGAAATTATAAGTTACTATATTATCCTCTTCTTTTTCTCTTTTTAAAAGAAATTTCACTGAAGCATATTTGATTTACAACATTGTGTTAATTTCTGCCATACAGCAAAGTGACTCAGTTACACATATATATATTATTTTTCATATTTTTTCCCGTTGCAGTTTATCACAGGATACTGAATACAGTTCCCTGCTTTGTACACTAGGTTCTTGTTGCTTATTCATCCTATATATACTAGTTTGCATCTGCTGGTCCCAAACTCCCAATCCTCCCCTCTGCCCTCCCACCTTGGCAACCACAAATTTACTCTCTGTCAGTCTGTTTCTATTTCACAGATATGTTCATTTGTGTTGTATTTTAGATTCCACATGTAAGTGATATCATACAGTACTTGTCTTTCTTTTCTGACATACTCCACTTAGTATGATAATCTTTAGGTCCATCCATGTTGCTGAAAACGACATTATTTCACTCTTCGTATTCTCCTACCACTGCGCGATATGTCAATACCATATCCATACTAGGCTTTTCTAGGGAAAGTGAAACTCAGTGGAAGTAGATGTTCATATCTCTTTAAGGTTAAAAACAAGTCTGAAAGGACATTACACTTCCAGCGCCCTCATTTAGCATTGACTAAAAGGTAATGTTCCTCTTAATAAATAACCATCTTCATCTCCTAAGATGGGAGCAGTGATTACTCTTTTAATTAGATGGCAACTTCTCCTCAGCTTAAGAGGAGTGAGTTGTATTAATTTTATGTTATTAGTAACATTAATAATTCATTGAGTAATTTTCCATGTCTCTCTGGAATGGGAGGAGGGGAATATGAGATTTCCTTAGATGGGAAAGCCTAAGAGACTTGAATTTATCATAAAGTCTCCTTGTAGGACCACAGGGTTACAAAAACTGAAATGAATCAGTGGGTTGGAGTGAAGAATAGATTTCATGGAGACTATTCACTATTACTTCATAATGGGCTTTCCTTCTTTTTTTTTTTTCTTTTTAAATTAATTTTTATTGGAATACAGTTGCTTTACAATGTTTTGTTAGTTTTGACTGTGAAAAATGCATCAGCCATGCATATAGATATATCCACTGTCTTCTGATTTCCTTCTCATTCAGGTCACCACAGTGTATTAAGTAGAGTTCTTGTGTGATACAGTATGTTCTCCTTAGTTATTTATTTTTATACGTAGTATCAATAGTATGTATGTGTCTCTCCCACACCCCCACACCCTCTTTCTTTCACATGTGTGTGTATGGTTATTTACCTCCAGCACTTTCAAATTGAAATTCCATACTTACTAAATAATAGCTTAGTAAATAAGAACTTGAAGTTTCTATTAATTTTGGAAATTAAGATCCAGTCAGTAATTTAGAATCCTGTACCCTACAAAATTAACCTTCAAAACTGAAAAAGAAATAGACTTTCTCAGACAAACAGAAACTGAGGAAATTTCTTGCCAGTAGAAATGCCTTGTAAGAAATGTTTAAAAAATTAAGAAAGAAAATGATACAGGTCAGAAACACAAATCTACATAAAGAAAGGACGTAAAAAATGAATACATCAAAATAAAATATAAGATTTTAATTTTTTATTCCTAATTGATGTGCTATAATCATTTGTTCAAAATAATAATAGCAACAATGTATGTTTATGCTTATGTATCAGTGAAATGGATGATAATAATGATTGAGTGGACAAAAGGAGGGAGTTAGAAATGCTGTGCTGTTATAAGTTGCACTGCTCAGGAAGTGGTATGGTGTTACTTGAAAATGGATTTGGGTTAGTTGGAAATACATTGTAAACTCTAGATCAATGGCTTAAAAATGTTAAAGAAATAGATAGGAAAATAAAAATAACTAATTTTCTAAGAAGAGAAAATGGGGTCATCTGAAATGCTCAAAATGACAGAAATCAGTAAAAGTGTGGAAAGTAAAAAAAAAAAAAATGCAACAAAGGATAGGTTAATACTTCTTTTTAAGTAATCAGCATGGTAGATATTAATATAAATAGCAAAGGAGGAGCCTCAACAAGGTGGTAGGAGGGGCACAGTAGCATTTAAAATAAAATCTCAGACCTGCCAGAGATGCTCAGTGGATGCTAACAAAATCCTGTGCACACCAGGACGCACAAGAGACTGAGCCAACCTGCCTTTGAGTGTTTGAGTGTTTCCTGCGGAGGCAAGGGTCAGCAGTGACCTGCCGCAGGGACAGGGGCTCTGGCTGCAGCAGGCCTGGGAGGCCTTGTGTGCAACATAAGTCCTCTTGGAGGAGCTTGCCATTAGTTCTACAATAGAGTCACCAAGCAGATGAGCTACAAACTGGAGAACAATTATACCAAAGAAGTTCTTGTACTACTACAGAGTTTCTAGGGCCAACAACAGATTTCCCAACCTGGGGATCCAGCAAAGAGGCTGAGAACCCTCAGGGAATTTGTTTGAAGGCCAGTGGGATTTGATTACAGAACTTCCACAGGACTGGGGAAAAGACTGTGGGAGTGTGCACCCTGTGTGCACCAGGAACTGGCAGAAGGGAGCAGTGACCCCGCAAGAGACCATTCCAGACTTGCCTGTGAGTGTCAGAGAGGCTCCAGCAGAGGCATGGGTCAACAGTGGCCTGCTGTGGGGTCAGAGGCACTGACTACAACAGTCCTGGAAGCTGTGGCATGCTGTAAAAAGTCCTTTTGAAGGTGGTCACCATTACTGCCATTGCTCCTACCATACTTTGGCCTCAGACTAAACTTGAAGTAGGGAACACAGCCCAACCCATCAACAGAAAATTGGATTAAAGATTTACTGAGCATGGCCTTGGCCACCAGAACAAGACCCAGTCATACAGATGATAGATGAAATGAAAATCAGACAGAATGAAAATCACCATCGCAGGAAACTAATCAGACTAATCATATGGATGACAACCTAGTATAACTCAATGAAACTGTGGGCAATGCTGTGTAGGGCCACCCAAGACAACTGGGTCATGGTGGAGAGTTCTGACAAAATGCAGCCCATTGGAGAGGGAATGGCAAACCACTTCATCATTCTTGCCTTGAGAACCCCATGAACAGTATGAAAAGGCAAAAGATGTGACACTGAAAGATGAACTTCCCAGGTTGGTAGGTGCCCAAGATGCTACTGAAGAACAGCAGACATATAGCTCCAGAAGGAATGGAGAGGCTGAGCCAAAGGAGAAACAATGCCCAGTTGAGGATGTGACTGGTCATGGAAGTAAAGTAACTGTTAGAACAAAATTGCATAGGAACCTGGAATATTAGGTCCATGAATTGAGGTGAATTGGAAGCGGTCAAACAGGAGATGGCAAGAGTGAACATCAACATTTTAGGAATCAGTGAACTAAAATAGGCCAGAATGGGTGATTTTAATTCAGATGACCATTATATCTACTACTGTGGGCATGAAACCTTAGAAGAAGTGTAGTAGTCCTCAGAGTCAACAAGAGAGTCTGAAATGCAGTACTTGAATGCAATCTCAAAAATGACAGAGTGATCTCTGTTTGTTTCCAAGGGAAACCATTCAATAGAAGAGTAATTCAAGTCTATGCCTCAACCACTAATGCAAAAGAAGCTGAAGTTGACAGTTCTTTGAAGACCTACAAGACCTTCTAGAACTAGCACCAAAAATAGATGGCCTTTTCATTATAGGGACTGAAATGCAAAAGTAGGAAGTCAAGAGATACCTCGAGTAACAGGCAGTTTGGCCTTGGAGAACAAAATGAAGCAGGGAAAAGGCTAACAGAGTCTTTCCAAGAGAATACACTGGTCATAGCAAACACCCTTTACAACAAACACAAGAGAAGACTCTACACCAGGACATCACCAGATGGTCAATACTGAAATCAGATTGATTATATTCTTTGCAGCCAAAGATGGAGAAGCTCTATAAAGTCAACAACAACAACAAAAAGTCTGGGAGCTGACTGTGGCTCAGATCATGAACTCCTTATTGCAAAATTCAGACTAAAATGGAAGAAAGTAGGGAAAACCATTAGGCCATTCAGATATGACCTAAATCAAATCCCTTATGATTATACAGTAGCAGTGAGAAATAGATTCAAGGGATTATATCTGATACACAGAGTACCTGAAGAACTATGAATAGAGGTTCATGACATTGTACAGGAGGCAGTGGTCAAAACCATCCCTAAGGGGAAAAAAAAAAATGCAAAAAGACAAATGGTTGTCTGAGGAGGTCTTACAAATAGTTGAGAAAAGAAGAAAAGATAAAGGCAAAAGAGAAAAGTAAAGATATACCCATCTGAATGCAGAGTGCCAAAGAATAGCAAAGAGAGATAGGAAAGTGTTCCTAAGTGAACAATGAAAAAGAAATAAAGGAACACAATAGAATGGGAAATACTGGAGATCTCTTCAAGAAAATTAGAGATACCAAGGGAACATCTCATGCAAAGATGCTTACAATAAAGGCCAGAAATGTTATGGACCCAACAGAAGCAGAAGATATTAAGAAGAGGTGGCAAGAATACACAGAACTGTACAAAAAAGATCTTAATGACTCAAATAACCACAGTGGTGTGATCACTCACCTAGAACCAGACATCCTGGAATGCGATGACAAGTGGGCCTTAGACAAGCGGGCATCACTAAGAACAAAGCTAGTGGAGGTGATGGAATTCCAGCTGAGGTATTTCAAATCCTAAAAGATGATGCTGTGAAAGTGCTGCACTCACTATGCCAGCAAATTTGGAAAACTCAGCAGTGGCCACAGGACTGGAAAAGGTCAGTTTTCATTCTAGTCCCAAACAAGGGCAGTGCTAAACAATGCCCAAACTACCACACAATTGCATTCATTTGGCCTGCTAGCAAAGTAATGTTCAAAATTCTCCAGGCCAGGCTTCAACAGTACATGAACCAAGAACTTCCAGGTGTTCAAGTTGGATTTAGTAAAGGCAGAGGAACCAGAGATCAAATTGTCAACATCCACTGCATCATAGAAAAAGCAAGAGCATTCCAGATAAACATATACTTCTGCTTCATGGACTACACTAAAGCCTTTGATTA
>NC_057389.1:44930543-45025903 GCF_019320065.1 Cervus canadensis
TTCAAGTTGGATTTAGTAAGCAGAGGAACCAGAGATCAAATTGTTCCAAACATCCATCTCATCATAGAAAAAGCAAGAGATTCCAGATAAACATATACTTCTGCTTCATGGACTACACTAAAGCCTTTGATTAATGTCAATTGCAAAAACTGTGGAAATTCTTAAAGAGATGGGAATATCACGTCCACCTTTAACCCGTGCCTCCTCAGAAATCTGTATGGCAGGTCAAGGAGCATACAGTTAGAACAAAGAGGAACAATAGACTGTTCCAAATGGGGAAGGAGTGAACGTTCAAGGCTTATATTTCACCTCTGGCTTATTTAACTTAATATGGCCGGAGTACATCACTGAAGAAACACTGGGCTGGAGGAAGCACAAGCTGGAATCAAGATTGCCAGGAGAAATATCAATAACCTCAGATATGCAGATGACACCACCCTTATGGCAGAAAGTGAAGAAGAACTAAAGAGCCTCTTGATGAAAGTGAAAAGAGGAGAGTGAAAAAGTTGGCTTAAAGCTCAACATTCAGAAAACTAAGATCATGGCATCCGGTCCCATCACTTCATGGCAAATAGATGGGTAAACAGTGGGAACAGTGTCAGACTTTATATTTCTGGGCTCCAAAATCACTGCAGATGGTGATTGCAGCCATGAAAATTAAAAGATGCTTGGCTCCTTGGGAAGAAAAGCTATGACAACCCTAGACAGAGTATTAAGAGCAGAGAACATTACTTATCAACAAAGGTCGTATATTCCAAAGCTGTGATTTTTCCTTTATGTCCATGTATGGATGTGTGAGAACTGGACCATTCATAATAAGGTGAATGCCAAGGAATGATGCTTTGAACTGTGGTTGTTGGAGAAGACTCTTGAGAGTCCTTTGGACCGCAAGGAGATACAGACCAGTCAATCGCTAAAGGTAATCACCCTGACTATTCATTTGAAAAGATTGCTGAAAGCCTCCAATACTTTGGGCCCACCTGATGCAAGAGCTGACTCATGGAAAGCCCAATCCTGGGAAAGATTTGAAGGCAGGAAGGAAAGGGGACAACAGAGGATGACAGTGGTTGGGATGGCATCAAATGACTCATGGACATGAAGTTTGGAAGTAAGCTCTGGGAGATGGTGAAGGCAGGGAAGCATGGCATGCTGGGCAGTCCATGGGGTCGCAAAGAGTTGGTTCATTGATGATATGAACAAAACATAATCATAAACAGCAGTTTTAGGGTAATAGAAATTTTGAGAATGAATCAAAGAAAAACAGCTATATGCTGTCTACAAGAAACCCACTTTGAATACATAGAAACTTATAGAATAAAACTGTGTGAATGGAAAAAATATATATCATGGTAACACTAATCAAAGAAAAGTAGGAGTGTATAACTTTCAGATAGAGCAGATTTCAGAGCAAGAAAAATTAACAGGCACAGAGAAAGGCTTTACAAAATGAAGGAGTCTGTACTTCAAAGAAGACATAATGATCTTTACTGTGTGAAAAAAGACTATAAAATATGCAAGGCAAAAACTGTTAGAACTGCAAGAAGAAATGAATGAATCCACTGTTATAGTTGGAGACTTTACCATCTCTTTATCAGAAATGGACCAATATAGCAGACAGAAAATCAGTAAGGACATATTTGAACTCAACAGCACCATCAACCAACTGGATATAATTAATATTTATTGACTACTTCACCCAACCACAGAGGAATATATGCTCTGCTCACAGTCACAGGGAATATTCACCAAGAGAGAGAACAATCTGGACCATAAAACACAGTCTAAAGAAACTGAAAAAAAATACAAATCATAAAATGTCTGCTCTTGGGGGAAAATTATATTTTAAACTACAAATCATTAACAAAAGAAAATTGGAAAAGCTTCCAAATACTTGGTGATTAAAAACACACTTAATAACACATAAATCAAAGGAGAAATTTCATGAGGGATTTTACAATATTCTGAACTTAATAAAAATGAAAATGCAACTTATCAAAATTTGTAGGAATCTATGAAAGTAGTGCTTAGAGGAAATTTATAGCATTAAATACACATACTTGAAAAAGAGAAAGATCTGAAATCAGTCATGTAAATTTCCACCTTCAAGAAATAGAAAAACAATCCAAAATTAGCAGGAGAAAAGAAATGATAAAAAATAAAGCAAAAATCAATGAAATTGAAAACAGAAAATCAATAGGAAAAATCAATAAAACTTAAAGGTGGTTTCCAGAAAAGACAAATAAAATGTATTAATCTTTAGCCAGGCTAATTAAGGAAAAAGAGAAGACATAATTACTAATATCAGGAATGAAAGAGTGGCCATCACTACAGATCCCATAGAAAGTAAAAGGATAATGAAGGAGTATTCTGAATGTCTTGTGCTCACATATTTGATAACCTAGATTAAATGGATGAATTCCTTGGAAAACACAATCTACCAAAACTCACATAAGAAGAAATATACAAAAAGTACTCTCTGTACTTTCCACTCAACTTTTCTATGAACTTAAGACTATTCTGAAAATAGTTTCTTAAAAAAAAAAGAAAGAAAGAAAAAGCTGGACCCCAACAGGCAGGAAAAAAAAAATCAGAGTACAAATTTACTTTTGTAGTTAGTATATTTTTAAAGGGATGCTTTTATAAATGTTAGGCATGAACAAAATAAAACCATTTATATTGTTTTGATCAATATTATTTAACTCCATGTGAACAAGGGCAAAGTATATCTTCCCCAAATCTTCCTCCATCTCTCACACTAAAGTCATCTCAATTATTTCTGGAATTCACTATGTCTTAAGGCAAGATCTAAGTCATAGTAGGCAAGAGCATGGCTTTAGAGTTCTGCTATTCATCATATGACCTTGGACAAATAATAAAAGCTCTGAGAACCCCTGTGTTTTCCTAAGTACAATGAGGGAAATTATATGACTTCCCTGCTAGGATTGCTATAAGCATTCAAAGAGACAATGCATGCCAAATTCTTATGCAGGGCTTGGTACATGTGAGTGTTCAACACTTGATCATTTCTAATCTTTTGTTCTTAGTCAGCCTATTACATTAACCCTTTCATCCTGCCCTGCTTGGAATACCTAACCCAAAGTCATGTGGTCATGTCTTGTTGCTACAGGCAAGATTTTAACTGATGGTCCCTCAAATTCATGAAGTAGTTACTCACTACAGATATTGTTTTCAATCTCTCTTGAGCAAGATTCACTCTCATTACTCCACCAAATAATATTCTTAAGTTCACCAATGACCACCTTCACACTGATAAATTTGTTGTTAATTCTCTGTCCTCATCTTACTTGACCTACTAGTGGTATTGAACATAGAAAATAATAATCTTTCATTGCCTTTTTCTTTAAACTTTTTTTTTTTTTTTTGTACTGGAGAATAGACAGTTAACAATGTTGTGATACTTTCAAGTTCACAGTGAAGGGATTCGGCCCTATGTATACATAGATTCATTCTCCCCCAAACTCCCCTCCCATCCACGCTGCCACATAACATTGAACAGAGTTACCTGTGCTATACAGTAGATCCTTGTTTGTTATCCATTTTAAATATAGCAGTGTGTGCATGTTGACCCCAAACTCCCTAACTCTCTCTTCCTGATGTCCTTACCCACTGGCAACCATAAGTTAATTTTCTTAAGTCTGTGAATCTATTACTATGTTATAAATAAGATCATTTGTATAATTTCTTTTTAGATCCTGCAAATAGGGGATGTCCTAGGATATTTATCCTTCTCTGCCTGCCTTACTTCACTCAGTATGACAATTTCTAGGTTCATCACATTGCTACAAATGACTTTATGTCATGCTTTTTAATGGTTAAGTAATATTCCATTATATATATGTACCATATCTTCTTTATCCATTCCTCTATCAATGGGCACTTAGGTTCCTTCCATGTCTTGGCTATTTTAAACAGTGCTGAAATGCCCCCCTCTCTTTTTGTTGTGATATATATGTTCCCCATCAGGAAATATGTCAACAAAATGTATCCAAAGTCACACCAGTTGTCATTATCTATACTGTTAGTGCCTCTTATCCTTTTCCATCAGAGGGCAGACAGACTGAAAATCACAGTCACAGAAAACTAGGCAATCTGATCACATGGACCACAGCCTTGTCTAACTCAATGAAACTGTGAGCCATGCCATGTAGGGCTACCCAAGAAGGACAGGAAATGGTGGGGAGTTCTGACAAAACATGGTCCACTGGAAAAAGGAATGGCAAACCACTTCAGTATTCTTGCCTTGAGAACCCCATGAAGATTATGAAAAGGCAAAGAGATAGGACACTGAAAGATGAACTTCCCAGGTCGGTAGTTGCCCAATATGCTACTGGAGATCAGTGGAAAAATAACTGCAGAAAGAATAAAGAGAAGGAGCCAAAGCAAAAACAACACCAAGTTGTGGATGTGACTGACGATGGAAGTAAAGAGCAATACTGCATAGGAACATGGAATGTTAGATCCATGAATCAAGGCAAATTGGAAGTGGTCAAACAGGAGATGATAAGAGTAAACATCGAAATTTTAGGAATCAGCGAACTTAAAATGGACTGGAATGGATGAATTTAGCTCAGATGACCATTATATCTACTACTGTGGACAAGAATCCCTTAGAAGAAATGGAGTAGCCATCATAGTCAACAAAAGAGCCCAAAATGCAGTACTTGGATGCAATCTCAAAAATGACAGCATGATCTCTGTCCATTTCCAAGGCAAACCATTCAATATGATAGTAATCCAAGTCTAGCCCTGACCAGTAATGCTGAAGAAGCTGAAGTTGAATAGTTCAGTGAAGATCTATAAGACCTTCTAGAACTAATATCCAAAAGAGATATCCTCTTCATTATTGGGGACTGGAATGCAAAAGTAGGAAGTCAAGAAATACCTGGAGTAACAGGCAAATTTGGCCTTGGAGTACAGAATGCAGCAGGGCAAAGGCTCATAGAGTTTTGCCAAGACAATGCACTGGTCATAGCAAACACCCTCTTCCAACAACATGAGAGAAGACTCTACACATGGATATCACCAGATGGTCAATACTGAAATCAGATTGCTTATTTTCTTCCCAATCAAAGATGGAGAAGTCAGCAAAAACAAGACTTGGAGCTAACTATGACTCAGATTATGAATTCCTTATTGCTAAATTCAGACTTAAATTGAAGAAAGGGGGGAAAACCACTAGACCATTCAGGTATGACCTAAATCAAATCCTTTATGATTATACAGTGGCAGTGAGAAATAGAGTCAATGGATTAGATCTGGTAGACAGAGAGCCTGAAGAACTATGGGCAGAGATTTATGACATTGTACAGGAGACAGGGATCAAGAACATCCCCAAGAAAAAGAAATGCAAAATGGCAAACAGGTTGTCTGAGGAGGCCTTACAAATAACTGTGAAAAGAAGAAAAGTGAAAGGCAAAGGAGAAAAGGAAAGATATTCCCATTTGAATGCAGAGTTCCAAAGAATAGCAAGGAGAGATAAGAAAGCCTTTTTTAGTGATCAATGCAAAGAAATAGTGGAAAACAATAGAATAGGAAAGACTAGCGATCTCTTCAAGAAAATTAGAGATACCAAGGGAAGATTTCATGCAAAAATGGGCACAGTAAAGGATAGAAATGGTATGGACCTGATAGGAGCAGAAGATATTAAGAAGAGGTGGCAAGAATACACAGAACTATACAGAAAAGATCTTCATGACCCAGATGCTCACAATGGTGTGATCACTCACCTAGAGCCAGACATCCTGGAATGCGAAGTCAAGTGGGTCTTAGGAGGCACTGCTACAGACAAAGCTAGTGGAGGTGATTAAGTTCCAGTTGTGCTTTTTCAAATCCTAAGAGATGATGCTGTGAAAGTGCTTCACTCACTATGCCAGCAAATTTGGAAAACTCAGCAGTGGCTGAGAAAAGGTCATAGGACTAGAAATGGTCAGTTTTCATTCCAATCCCAAAGAATGGCAATGCTAAAGAATGCTCAAACTACCACACAGTTGCACTCGTTTGACATGATAGCAAAGTAATGCTCAAAATTCTCCAAGTCAGGCATTAACAGTACATGAACCATGAACTGCCAGAAGTTCAAGCTGGATGAAACAAAGGCAGAAGAACCAGAGATCAAATTGCCAACATCTGTTGGATCATCAAAAAAGCAAGAGAGATCCAGTAAAACATCTACTTCTGCTTTATTGACTACGCCAACACCCTTGACTGTGTGGACCACAAAAATCTGTGGAGCATTCTTCAAGAAATGGGAATACCAGACCACCTTACCTGCCTCTTGAGAAATCTGTATGCAGTTCAGGAAGCACAGTTAGAACTGGAAATGGAACAACAGACTGGTTCCAAATAGGGAAAGGAGTATGTCAAGGCTGTATGTTGTCATCCTGCTTATTTAACTTATATGCAGAGTACATCATGAGAAATGCTGGGCTAAATGAAGCACAAGCTGGAATCAAGATTGCCAGGAGAAATATCAATAAGCTCAGATAAGCAGATGACACCACCCTTATGGCAGAAAGCAAAGAAGAACTAAAGAGCCTTTTGATGAAAATGAAAGAGGACAGTGAAAAATTTGGCTTAAAACTCAACATTCAGAAAACTAAGATCATGGCATCTGGTCCCATCACTTCATGGGAAATTGATGGGAAAACAGTGACAGACTTTATTTTTGGGGGCTCCAAAATCACTGCAGATGGTGAGTGCAGCCATGAAATTAAAAGAGGCTTGCTCCTTGGAAGAAACATTATGACCAACCTAGACAGCATATTAAAAAGCAGAGACATTACTTTGCCAACAAAGGCGCATCTAGTCAAAGCTATGGTTTTTCCAGTAGTCATGTATGGATAGAGCTGGACTGTAAAGAAAGTTGAGCATCAAAGAATTGATGCTTTTGAACTGTGGTGTTGAAGAAGACTCTTGAGAGTCCCTTGAACTGTAAGGAGATCCAACCAGTCCATCCTAAAGAAAATCAGTCCTGAATATTCACTGGAAAGACTGATGCTAAAGCTGAAACTCCAATACTTTGGCCACCTGATGCAAAAAACTGACTCATTTGAAAAGATGCTGATGCTGAGAACAATTGAAGGCAGGAGGAGAAGGGGATGACAGAAGATGAGATGGTTGGATGGCATCACCGACTCAATGGGCATGAGTTTGAGCAACTTCCGGGAGTTGGTGATTGACAGGGAAGCCTGACGTGCTGCAAGTCCATGTGGTCACAAATATTTGGACATAGGTGAGCAACTGAACCGAGCTGAAATAGTGCCCTAGTGTGAGCCACTTACATCTCTGCAGTAGCCTCCTGATTAATCCTGGCTGCAGTTACACTTAATATACCATGAACTGTTTATATTCTGCTAAAATGTGATTGAGTGAGTTTCTTTCTCTTCCCGTCCACTAATTTGTTGCCTATATACAGTCTGATGCTAACATCTCTTACAGTGATCTCAAAAGAAGAGTTTCCTTTGCTCCCGCATTTCAGTACAATTTTGTACATGAGATACTTTTTCCTTTCCAAGACCTGCCAGTCATTAACCTGTAATGCAGTGTCTGAGATGCTTATTGACACTCATTACTGGTCCACACTCTCCACCTTCCTTTACTACTCAAGCCATCCTTTTATTTCTTCCTTCTCATCTTCTGATGATCCACACTTCCCCATTGTCTGTAAAGCAGTGCTCTTTATTATTCTTAAGGTTTTGCTATAATAACTGAGAAGCTAGCAGTCTTCATTTACATATGTCATAACCAAGCCCTTGGCATTCTGTGTAATAGACATATATATAGCCGCCAAACTCTACAGAAGAGATGAAGCACAGAAAGTGGGAAGGATAAATGATGCATTGTACAGCTGATCAAAATGTGTTAGCACCACATTTTTTAATGGAGTTTTTCTGTATTGTCTCTTAGGAAGCTTTGCATAAATTTTTCTTGTGAAATAGAAAAGAAGCATAGTGATAAATGATGACATCCAAGGGGTACAAGTTAGTTAGGTAGCAGAACACTTTGGAAGGTGGAGTGGGAAAACACTCTTATGAGCTAACATGATTCTTGTGCTCAGGAGGAAAGTACAAGAAAGAAGGCATGGGATCTACCTTCTTTGTTCAGAAACCCAGGAACATATGCACAGTTTATACTTGATCCCTTCAGCCATGTGAAGATGTCTTGAAGAGAAATAAATTGTTTCCAAGTTTCCAGAGAAACAGCACATTTTGCTTTCTGATTAGCTTTTCCAGGGAACTGCTCAATTTCAAATTCAACAGACTTTTATTATGGGCAAAACTGTGTACAAAGCACAGTAAAAAGCATTTTAACAAATTTTTTGTAACAAGCCAGTGAAGCAGGTGTCAGTCATCTAATCTTCTTATTTCTGTCCTCTCTTTCCATCATCTATAGTTCAACTCTTAAGTACCAAGTCACTGATGCAAAGAATCTTAAGGCATTGTCCTCACCCTCAGGAGGTTCACAGTGTGAGATTGGTTACATAAGCTGAGTATGTATTCTAGTCTATGGATGATTTGAAGAACGTTTAAGTGTCCCTTTGTTTGTATGTGGCTTTCTCATTATCCCTAATTGAGATCTACATGTTCTGTTAAAAGTAATTCCATTGTATGTCCTATATATCACCACCTGACTACCTTGTCTCAGGTTACTGTAGGTGGGGTACACACTTTCTTCTACATTAATCAAGTGTTTCTCAGCCTTCAAGGCTAAGTTTTCATAAAACACTGTTCGTTCCCCTAGCCTAAAACATCACTCCTCTTCTGTTTATCCCCCAGCATCTGTGTTGGCATCTAATTATATGTCTTGTTCTACCTTGCCTCAGCTGATAGCAGTTGTGATGTCTCACTTTTCCACTGGACCAGAAAGTTCCTTGAGGGCACTGGGAAAGTGTGATTCTCTTTACTTTCCTTGGGATGGTCAACACTGGACTATCCCTGAATACATGTTTTGAGCTAAAAAAATAAATAAATATATATACTTGGGAATGGGAGAATATCCTAGCTCTTCTAAGTTCAGGCTTATTGTTGTTGTTGTTGTTTAGTTGCTAAGTCATGTCTGACTCTTTGCAATCAGGCTATTCCCATGTAAATAGCCTATGGGTGTTTTTATTATTATTGAGAAAGTACTTTCTTCAGTGGTTTAGCCTTGAGGTCCATTTTCTAATTAGCCATGGTGTACCTAATGTCTATAAAACTGACATCGGTCAATTACAAGTGTTGCAAAGATAAACTTAGTTAGAAAAACACTGCATAAACATTAGGAGATCTGCATTCTACTTTTAACTCTGACAATAATGTGCTTTGTCACCTGAGTTAGTTCCTTCCTATTTCTGAGCCTTAGCTGCCTTAAGTATAAAAGGAAAATAATAATCTGTACAGTACTTTTTCTATAGTTCTACTAAAGTACCTTCTAAATCAGTGCTTCCCAATGCTGGTTTCAGAGTGTCTAAGAAGTTTTAATTTAAAAAAGAAAATAAATAACAACAAAAGTAAAACCCAGATGCCTAGGTTCTTTGTGCAGAGATTCTGATTTCAGCGTGTCTGAAATGGGGGCTGGGACTCATGTGCACCAGAGCACTATCATTTAAAAAGCACCCCAGGTTGTTGTAGTGTACAAACAAATTTGGAAACAATTGTCCCAAATGAAAAGGGAGTGAATATATACTGCAATAAGTGTAGGAGGGTGGGCTTCCCAGGTGTCTTAGTGTTTAAGAATCTGCCTTCCAATGCAGGAGATACGTGTTCAATTCCTGGGTGTGGAGGATCCCTGGGGAAGGAAATGGCAACCCACTCCAGTATTCTTGCCTGGGAAATCTCATGGACAGTGGAGCCTGGCAGGCTACAGTCCATGGGGCACAAAAGAATCAGACACGACTGAGTGACTGATCACACACAGAAGTATAGGGGGATAGTCTGAAGCAATGCAAAATCTCAATTTCTTTGAAGTGTCACAATATGTCTTAAGAGTAGTTTGCAACTGTTTTATTTTTCAAAAATCTATGCTTGTTTTACTCTAAAATGTATGTTTTCATTTACTCACAATTGAATACAATTGCTTTTCTAGAATGATGTGCAGTTGCCTTATGGCTTTGCCTATCCTCTGGTGCACCCTTGAAATACATACACTCCAGGTTCAGAAACACATGACTTAATAGTCTTCTGAGCTCATTTCCAGTTCATACAACTATTGAGAAATATTTAGAGCTGGATACATATTGTCTAGCTTTAAATGTGCTGTTTCCACCCTCTGGGTCTTGCATACAAAATAACATGAACATTGTCCTCGCCTACACAGTGAAATGAGGCTTTGAGAAATTCTTTTAATGAGGTCTAATTAACTCAGAGATGCTGGCAGATGAAATAATGTTGATTTTTATTACATTAGGTATCATTCTTTAAAAAGCTAAGTCTATAAAAAGCATTGGCAGCTATGATGGAATCAAGAAGTGTTTTCATAGTTTCTCCCCAATTCATTCTGAACCTCACTGGAAGAATGTCTTGCCTTTATAGATATATTCTCAAGGTTTTCTAATATAGAAGTAAGTGCATAGGCTAATAAAGATAAAACCAAAAAGGAGAAAGATGAGAGAATAAGATTTAATAAAATATGTTAGGTTCACTGACATAATATTCAAGAAAAAAAGAAAAACCACAGAGATTGCAAAAAACATTGCATGCAACATTGCATACAAGAGGCTTGGAAAGGAGAAAAAGTCATATGAGGAATGTCTCTTGAAAAGCATAAAATATTGTAATATTTAAAAAATTAATTTTGACTCTTTGGATTGTATTTCCATTTAAGCTATTTGGGGACATAGACTAATTTTTAAAGCATTTCACAACCTTACAAATTTCTGGGTATTAAAATGAAAATAGTGTAATTCAAAGCTAGTGAGAGACAATCTGAGTGTACAAGGGAATTCACAATATTAACTCTAAGAAGAATTCACAGTATTAACTCTAGGGAGTGTATAACTATGGAGATAAATTCTAGTTCTCTGTGTAAAATCTTTGTTCTTTTTCCTGCTTGAGTCACAGGCCCTGGATTCAGTGAGATGGGCAGTTTGTATGAAATCAGCACACTATTTCAGTCAAGCAAGCAGGTGCTCTTGAAAGCAGGTTATCACACCAACTCTCCTGAGGTGGCAACTGCCTACTGTCATCGAAGGTTTCACGGCAGCTGTACGTGATGGACTTGTCAAAACAAACAAACAAA
Source organism: Cervus canadensis (assembly GCF_019320065.1). Classification (NCBI taxonomy): domain Eukaryota; kingdom Metazoa; phylum Chordata; class Mammalia; order Artiodactyla; family Cervidae; genus Cervus; species Cervus canadensis. The sequence continues at coordinate 44,941,779 of NC_057389.1, forward strand.
AAGCAGAGTGAAATGACATCTGGGCCACCTATGGTTGCCAATCATGAACTCTGCCATTCGATTTCTTAAAGAATACTTGCCTCTAATAATTCCATATTCTTATCTGCCCCAGACTTGTTTTATTTTTATAATCTTTTGAAGATTCACAGTGAATGCCAAAATGCAATAAAATTATAATAGAAAAATGAGCAGGGACTAAGGAAATAATATATTATGATTTTAAAAAGTAGTATTATGGAATAGAGTAAAAAATCCATTCCCAGAGAGAAATCAATGAGTTTCACATCAAACAATAGACTACTGACTCATGTCGAGGAAACCAGCTTCTGCCTTATTATTATGATATGCTGATGGTTTTTCTGCTACACCAGACACCCCAAGTCTGTAGTCTTATGATACTCAAAATATCCACGTTTAAATTGAAAATAAGTCATTATGCCAAGAACTGGGAAGATCTAAAACTGAATGATGAAAGGTAACAATGAATGCCAGCACCAAGATAAAAGAAATGTTAGAATCATTTGACAAAGACTTGAAAGCAAGCATCTGGAAAAATGAAAGACAAACAATTATGAACATCCTTGGAACAAGTAAAAAGAAAGTTTCAGCAAAAAAAAAAGAATAAAAAGTAGAACTAAATGGAAAATCTTAACCGTAAAAATACAGTAACCAAATCAAACTTAGTGGGTGAATAAATACCAAATACAGAAGACAAAGAAAAGAATCAGGAAGCTTGATACTAATGATACAGTGTGAAACACAGAAAGAAGACTAGGAAAAAAAATGAAGAGAGCTTCAGGGACATGTGGGAATAAAAGATAGAACATTCTTATTACTGAAGTCTTAGAAGGAGAGGATGAAAAGGGCATGGCTAAGAAAGTAATTAAAGCTTCTAAAATTTGGCAAAAGATTAAACATACAGATTCAAGTATCTTAGCAAATAGTATAAACTTCAAAAAATACTTCAAGACACACTATACACAAACTTGTGAAAACTTAGACAAAGGAAAAATCATGGGAAGAAGGGAATTAAGAGGAAGGGCAGCTTAACTATTGAGATACACTCCAAATGACAGCAGGTTTCTCCTCAGAAACTATAGATGCCAGGAAGAATTAGCACCACATTTTCAAGTTACTGAAAGAAATGTCAACTCAAAATTCTATATCCAACAAAAATGTCCTTTCTCAAGAAAAAAAAGAAAGAAATATTCTCAGATGAAACAAACAATTTATTCCAGCAAATTTACCTTAAAAGGCTGACAAGAAAAACAAACAAAAGAATAGCAAAAGAAAGTTGCCTGAACAGAAAGGACACAATAAAAGAAGGATTCTTAGAACATTAGAAGGGAAGAACAGGTAAGCCAAAAATAAGGATAAGTATAGTAAGTGTCTTTCTCAAGTTTTCTTCATTGTTTAAAGGGGCTTCCCTTATGGCTCAGCACTAAAAAATCTGCTTGCAATGTAGGAAGTGTGGGTTTGATTCCTGGGTCAGGAAAATTCCCTGGAGGAGGAAATAGCAACCCAATCCAGTATTCTTGCCTGGCAAATTCTATGGACAGAGAAGCCTGGCAAGCTACAGTCCATGAGACCACAAAGAGTCGGACATGACTGAGTGACTGAACACACACACATGCCAAAACTAAGACCCAGTACAGCCAAATAAATAGACAAATATTTAAAGAAAAAAAAGAATAATAATAAGAAGAGGATTGCAATACAAGATTGAGGGACTCCAAGAGTACAGAGGAGAAAATACATAGCTCTACTGGCTAAAGTCCATGAGCACCTACTTACTACATGCTCGGCTCTGTGAGTAAGTTTTCATTGTTTGGCAATAGAAGCAAAAGTTTTAGTACTCTTTCATGTGATTCTAAATGTATTTGAAAATATAAATAAGACAACTATACTTTTTAAAATGCTATGAGCTGAATTGTACTTCCCCCGATTCATATGTTGAAACCTTCCCCCAGTGTGATGATATTTGGAGATGGGACTTTTGGGAGATAGTTAAGCTTAGATGAGGTCATGAGGGTAGTGCCCTCATGATGAAATTAGTACCCTTATATAATAAGAAGAGACTGCACACTGCATGCCTTCTCTCTCTTCCTGTCTCCTTGTTCCCCTCTCTTACTCCTTCCCCACACCATGAGAGAAAATAGTGTGAAGATGGCCTTCTGCAAGTCAGGAACAGAATGCTTACCAGAACCAGAGCATGTTACCATCCTCATCCTGGACTTCCACCCTCAAGAACTGTGAGGAATGAATTTCTGTTGTCTGTGTCCTAAGTCTGTGGCATTTTTGCTATAGTAGCCTGAACTAAGCCACAAATGGAAGAAGAAAAAAGGACATAAAAGTAGGCAAAATTTGTATCTTTCATTTAAACTATTAACAGGTGACATAGTAGCCTATTAAGTTATGCATATACAGAGAACCCACTATAAAAGTTATACAAAAATATACTACAAAGCACTGATATTATTAATCAAACTGGAATTCTAAAAATATTCAATCCATCTACAGAAAAACAGAAGGAAAAAACAAATAAATAAAAAAGGGAGAGCAAACATAAGTCAAAAAATACAATGGCAGACGTAAGCCTTATATCAATAATTGCATTAAATTAAAATGGTCTAAACATACCTATTTGAAGACATAGATGGACAGAGTGAAAAAATATCAACATGCTCTCTATAAGATAATCACTTCAAGTATGATATAGGCAGATTGATAGTAAAATCTCTCATTCAAATAGTCATCAAAAGAAAGAAGACGTGCCTATACTAATATCTGATAAAGCAGATTTTCCCACAGAGAAAATTATCAAGAGTAGAATGGGAATATTAAGGACCTATGGAACTCTAAATAACAAAACTGCAAATTACACAAAGCCAAACAGTTTATAACTGAAAGGAGAGATAGACAAATCCACTCTTACAGAACAAACTTATGGTTACCAGGGGATGAAATGGGGGATGAATAAATTGGGAGATTGGGATTGATATATACACACTACTATATATAAAATAGATAATTAAGAAAGACCTACTACTATATATAACAGGGAACTCTATTCAATACTCTGTAATGGCCTATACGGGAAAAGAATCTGGAAAAGAGTAGACTTGTGTATATATAACTGATTTGTTTTGTTGTACACCTGGAACTAACACAACATTATAAATCAACTATACTCCAATAAAAATTACAACAAAACACACACACACACACACAATCAAATCTGCACTTACAGCTGAAAACTTTAACATACACTTGTCAACAATCGATGAAACAACTGGACAGAAAATCAAGGATACAGAAGAATCTACCAAGCCCATCCATTGACAAAATCTGGTCAATATCTGTAGAATGCTCCACCCAACAAAAGTAAAACATGCATTCTTTTCAAGTGCCCAGAGAACATATTCTGAGAGAGAACATATGCCCAGAGAACATATACTGAGTATGAAACAAACCTCAACAAATTTAAATGAACTGAAATAACTACACAAGAATCAAATTATAAATCATTAACTGAAAGGTAACTGCAGCGTCTTCAAAGACTTGGAAACTAAATCGAGTATGTCTAAATAACTCAAAAAAGAAGTTTCAAGAGAAAAAAAAACTTTAGCTAAAGCACAGCTGAGAGGAGCAGCTAAAACACTACATATACATAAGAAACAGGGAAAACTCCCACATCAGTGTCTAAGGTCCAACCACAGGGACTCGGAAGAGGAAGAGCAAATTAAAGGCAAAGCAAGCAGACAGATGGAAATAATAAATAGAAGAACAATAACGAATTAACTGAAAAACAAAGTACCTACCTCATAATATTCATTCAAAACTAGTAATTATCATCATTATCTATTCAATGGTTTTCTCTTTTGACTGTATTTTTCTTAGAACATTTTTTAGTGTACTCAAATATGTGAATATTTATTATTTATAGATTATGTATAGATATTAGTCTACACCTATCTGCACATCTAAGCATAAACAAAATTTTAAATAGGAAGAGATAAAATTAATTAAAATATAGTATCCTCGTTGTTTGCAAGTGAATTGTGTTGGATACCTTAACTGGGGATCACACAGTCGGACACGACTAAAGTGACTTAGCAGCAACAGCAGTTGAACACCATCATCAACTAAGGACTCTCCCTTCTTTAAATTTAGCTGAAGAAGCATCATTTCCAGGAGGCTTCTATTAATTCTGAGTCCTCATGAAAACTTCCTTTCTCTAAAATCATATGTTAATTTTGACTGTGCCTTTGATTTTATACATATACTATCTTAATTGTCATAGTTCAATTCAGTTCAGTAGCTCAGTCATGTCTGACTCTTTGCAACTCCATGGACTGCAGCACACCAGGTCTCCCTATCCATAACCAACTCCCTTAGTTTACTCAAACTCACGTCCATTGAGTCAGTGATGCCATCCAACCATCTCATCTTCTGTCATCGCCTTCTCCTCCTACCTCCAATCTTTTCCAGCATCAGATCTTTTCCAATGAGTCAGTTTTTTGCATCAGGTGGCCAAAGTATTGGAGTTTCAGCTTCAGTATCAGTCCTTCCAATGAATATTCAGGACTGATTTCCTTAGGATGGACTGGCTGGATCTCCTTGCAGTTCAAGGGACTCTCAAGAGTCTTCCGCAACACAGTTCAAAAGCATCAATTCTTCAGTGCTCAGCTTTCTTTACAGTCCAACTGTCTCATCCAAACATTACTACTGGAAAAACCATAGCTTTGAGTAGATGGAACTTTGCTGGCAAAGTAATGTCTCTGCTTTTTAATATGCTATCTAGGTTTGTCATAACTTTTCTTTCAAGGAGCAAGCTTCTTTTAATTTTGTGGCTACAGTTACCATCTGCAGTGATTTTGGAGCCCCCCCAAAAAAAGTCTGTCACTGTTTCCACTGTTTCCCCATCTATATGCCATGAAGTGATGAGACCAGATGCCATAATCTTAGTTTTCTGAATGTTGAGTTTTAAGTCAACTTTTTCACTCTCTTCTTTCACTTTCATCAAGAGGCTCTTTAGTTCTTCGCTTTCTGCCATAGGGGTGGTATCATCTGCGTATATGAGGTTATTGATATTTCTCCTAGCAAGCTTTATTCCAGCTTGTGCTTCATCCAGCCCGGCATTTCACATGATGTACTCTGCATATAAGTTAAATAAGCAGGGTGACAACATACAGCCTTGATGTACTCCTTTCTTCATTTGGAACCAGTCTGTTGTTCTATGTCCAGTTCCAACTGTTGCTTCCTGACCTGCATACAGACTTCTCAAGAGGCAGGTCAGGTGATCTGGGATTCCCATCTCTTGAAGAATTTTCCACAGTTTGTTATAACCATTTGCCTAATAAATTTCCTGACATAAATATGATCCTAAAAAACACATATAAAAATCTGAGGGATTGAGCACTTGACAAAAAACATGGGACGGAAAGTGTCAAACATTCTCACAGAGATACATAAAATATTAAAAATCTAAAGGTTGATGGAACTAGAACTGTGTAATTATTTTTTCATATGTATATTGAAGGATCATAACCTGGCAGCCCAAAGATCAGGCTATGCAGACATGTGATATGTTTGGCACAGTGCTTTGGATTATGTTTTTTGTTACTGCTTTTACATAGGGCATGCACTCTCCCTTTCAGTCATCATTCCATTATTCCCAACTTTTAATACCTGAGTGCTTCCAGTATTTTTACTTTTAAGTCACCTGATGTTGACTTTGACAACTCTCTGAGGGTGTTCATACTTTATAGACCAGCACACTAAAGTACAAAGAATAGTGATGGAAGAATCAGAAGATCTGAGTTTCTGGCTCATGTGCCACTTGCTAGCTGTGTCATCTTGAGAAAATCATGTTACTTTCTAAAACACAGTTTCTTCAACTACAGAATGGAGATGGCAGTTTCTGCCCAGTGCGTCTCATGGGGCAAATGAGAAGACTGGTTAGAAACTGTAAAACTGTTGAACAAATATTATAGTTATTGTCAGATAACCTTGGTTCCCTTCCTACTGTGAAATATATTTTTCCTAGCATTTCTGGGAAATCGTGGGTAATTACAACTTCATTTCCTAACAAAGTCATCAATCCCATAGCTATAAATATGCTACTTAGAGTTATGAGGATAAAAATGTTAGAAATCCTTGGCTGGTTTTCTGATAGAATTATAATTATAATACATGAAAAGAATGCATTGGGTGTTAAATGTTGATATCTCAGGAAATTGTGTGATACAGTTTGATAAGAGCCTGCCTGTAAGATTAATTGTAAATTGGTTTGGATATGAACACTGGCATCAGGATTGAACATTGTCAAAAAAACATAATGACAAGGGTGACAATGGGTGGCATCACAGGCTTCAAGAAGGTCAGGGTGTTTACAGGAGGGGATTCTGGGATCAGAGTTCAGTGAAATCTCATTACCATCTTCATTAACTACTCCAGAAAGGGGCTGCATATTTTCCTAGAGAAATTTGCACAGGATTCTTAGTTGGCAGGGGCTGTAAACAAAGATGCAAAATTATCACAAGAAGTCAGACAGATTACAGAGAAATTTTAGGCACACAAAAACCAGATTCTTCTGGGGACATAGATGTTTGAGATCATGATCTCTGAAATGTTTTCCTCAACTCTGTCTACTGAATTAAAGCTGTACTCTTTGAAAATTTAGAGACCCCTCTTTCTTGAGGTTCCCTTGATCCCTTCAAAGAGAACTACTTCTCTGTCTTGTGAAATTCTATGGCTTCTCCTATCGTATGCCACTTATTTGGGCTTATAGATATCAAACCAAGTTTTACTCCTATCTAAGTCATAAATACCTTGAGAGCGAGGATCACTCTATTAATTCTTCATGAATATCATGGTATCCAGCATGATGCACATTCACATAACTTTATAATTTGAATCTGCTTTTCTTCCCTATCTCCACTGTCCTGTTTCCAGTCCTTTATGTCTTTCTCAGAATATGTGGCATCACCTCCTAATTGCTCCCCCTCTGTTTAATCACTTCTACTCTCTTTGACTCTACCTTTTAATCCATCTTTTATAAGCAGTCATGAGAATCTTCCTGATGTTATTACTTAGTCATGCACTTCCTCTTTCCTGAAGCTTTCTTGGCTCCCACTTGCACTGGATTATGCATAAACACCTTAGCCTGGGTCCTGAGATTCTCATTGATCTGTTCTCAGCTTGTTTTCCCTACCTAGTTTCTTACTATTTATCTCAACAGGTGGCTTTTGTCAACTTTCTGCTCACCCAAACCACCCCTTCCCATTGGCCTGCCTCTTTCCTTTTGATTACACACTTGCCTCACCTCCTATTTGCATTCCCCAATTCTCCTACTGAAACATTTACCTTACTTTTTTGCTTTCCTATTACCTTTGGTTTGTTTTGAGATAACTGCACAAACTTGGCTTTGATCCTGACACTTCCCTCTCTCATCCCAACCTCCTACATCCAATCCAAACCTCCTGTTATGACTAAGTACCTCTGAATTTATACCCTCATAATCACTCCAATGGGCTTCCCTGGTGGCACAGATGATAAAGAATCTGCTTGGAATGCAGGAGAGCTGGATTTGATCCCTGGGTCAGGAAGATCCTCTGGAGAAGGAAATGGCAACCCACTCCAGTATTCTTGCCTGGAGAATTCTATGGACAGAGAAGCCTGGTGGGATACAGTCCAGGGGTCCCAAAGAGTTGGACACGACTAAAGGATTCACACTTTCAATCACTCTAATAGTCAATTTCTCAAACCTCTATTGCTAACAGCACAGCAGACTATCTCCTGGACTTTACTGTGCTTTCCTAGCTGGTCTCCCCCTAGCTTCTTCCTTGCTCTGCAGTACAGTCTAACAGTCACTCGTATCCTATGCTCAAAATCCTACAAGTGTTCCTTCTTGTTTGTCCTTGTCATTTAGTTGCTCAATCATGTCCGACTCTTTGAGGCCACATGGACTGTAGTCTGCCAGGCTCCTCTGTCCATGGGATTCTCCAGGCAAGAATACTGGAGTGGGTTGTCACGTTTTTCTCCAGGGGATCTTCCTGACCCAGGGATTGAACCTACATCTCTTAGGTATCTGCTTTGCAGGTGGACTTTTTACCACTGAGCCATTGGTGAAATGCTGCATGTGTTTTGGTTACTATAAAATCAGAATACATGCCATAGCCCACCAAAGCCTTATAAGTTTGGCCACTATCTCCACAGTTTGATTCCATGCTAGCCTATCCAAAGGAAAGACTATTTATCAGTATCCTAGCTACTCTGTACTTCCAGATTCTCAAATAAACCATGCGTCCTTGTCCCTGAGAACACTTGACCACACTATGTCCTCTGTATGAAATATTCCTCTTTCTTCCATCTTCTTACCCTGAGGTCTGTACCCAGAGTCGTAATTGAAACATAACTTTTCCAGAAGAACCTTTATTGATGCCTCAGAGATGCCCTGCTCTGGGTTGTTACAGTACCCTGTGCTCCTTCACTATAAGCCATTCTCTATGTAATGTGATCCTGGTGTACATGATTATTTGAATAATGTCTTTCTCTTCTGCTAAGGCTGTATCTCTCTATAAGGGCAATACATTTTGGCATTTTGTACATAATTATATTTTCATCTCTTCGCACAGTGGATTCATATTTTCATACACTCATATATTAAAATGGTGAAAGACAGAAAACTATTAGATTAAAGCTAATAAGCTTTTTTCCTATCTGCACATTATTATATTGTCATGCAATTTAAATGCAAAATGTTAGTAATGTCTTCAGCAAAGTATCTGCAACATAATAAATATTTTTTAATGATGTTTTAATTATAGTCATGTTTGACACTTACCATCCAGTTTCTTGGTATAGACCATATCTCCTTTTTTAAAGTATAATTTTGTATATTCCTTGTGATGCTTTCATCAGAGAAAGCCACAAACAGTATGCATATATATGTATATATGCATACATATATATACACACACACACACATATACATGTATATATGCTTAGTCACTCAGTTGCTTCCAACTCTGTGACCCTTTACATTGTAGCCTGCCAGTCTTCTTTGTCCATGAAATTTTCCAGGCAAGAATACTGGAATGGGGTTGCCATTTCCTCCTAAGGAGATCTTCCCGACCCAGGGATCAAACCTGCATCTCCTGCATTGCATGTGGACTCTTCACTGCTGAGCCATCAGAGAAGCACATATGTATATATAGGGCATACATATATAGTGTATATGTGTGTGTACGTGTACTCAGTTGTGTCCCATTCTTTGTGACCCCCATGGACTATAGCCTGCCAGGCTCCTCTGTCCATTGAATTTTCCAGGCAAGAATACTGTAGTGAGTTGCCATGCCCTCCTCTAGGGGATCTTCCCAACCCAGGGATTGAACCCACGTCTCCTGAGTCTCTTGCATTGGCAGGTGGTTTCTTTACTGCTGTGCCACCTGAGAAGCCCATATATATACATGCATGTATACACATATTCAATATTAGCATATACACATATGTCTGCGTGTATGTACACACACACACATACATATAAAACATCTTTACAAGTAAGTGTCTTACAGGTTCTGTCATCCTTATCACCATGTCTCTACCGTTTCTCCATCTCATCTGCCACAGTGAATTTCTAACCACATAGTAGATACAGGTTTGTAAGTTTCTCTTAAAGCTAAAGGGAAGCAGGATTGCATCTTGGAATAAAGTGGTTCTCAAGGTACTCACAGTTCAACAAGACTATCATCTGATTAGGCATGATAACATGCCTGAAAACACTCATGTGTTCAAGAATGGTCATGAGATGCAATTCCAACCAATGAGAAACACCAGCAGCTTTCCCAGAGATTTATAGGAACACATTCTTGTTTCCCTATGGTGTGAAACCAACAGACCATGTTGTTGTTTTTCAGTTGCTCAGTCATGTCCGACTCTTTGTGACCCCATGGACTGCAGCACACCAGGCCTCTTTGCCCCTCACCATCTTCCAGAGTTTGCCCAAGTTCATGTTCATTGCATTGGTGATGCTGTCCAGCCATCTCATCCCTTGACACCCTCTTCTCCTTCTGCCTTGATCTTTCCCAGCATCAGAGACTTTTCCAATGAGTCGTCTATTCAGATCAGATGACCAAAATCAGATCAGATGAGCTTCAGCTTTAGCATCAGTCCTTCCAGTGAATATTCAGGGTTGATCTCCCTTAAGATTAATTGGTTTGATCTTGCTCCCCAAGGGACTTTCAGGAGTCTTCTCCAGCACCACAGTTTGAAGGCATCAATTCTTTGGCATTCTACCTTCTTTACAGTCCAACTTTCACAACCATAAATGACCACTGGGAAGACTATAGCCTTGACTATATGGACCTTTGTCAACAGAGTAATGTCTCTACTTTTCAACACATTGTCTATATTTGCTATTGCTTTCCTGCCAAGAAGCAATTGTCTTCTGATTTCATGGCTTCAGTCACCGTCTGCAGTGATTTTTGAACCCAAGAAAAGGAAATCTGTCATTACTTCCACCTTTTCCCCTTTTATTAGCCATGCAGTAGTGGGGCCAGATGCCATGATCTTAGTTTTTTTGTTTTTTGTGTTTTTTTTTTTTTAATATTTAGTCTTAAGACAACTCTTTTCACTCTCCTCTTTCACCCTCATCAAGAGACTCTTTAGTTCCTCTTCACTTTCTGCCATTAGGGTGGTATCATTGCATATTTGAAGTTATTGATGTTTTTCTCACCTATCTTGATTCTGGTTTGTAACTCATCCAGCCCAAGCATTTCTCATAATGTGCTCAGTGTATAGATTAAGCAAATAAGGGTGACAGCAGACAGCCCTGTCATAGGTCTTTCTCAATCTTGAACCAATCAATTGTTCCTTTCAGGGATCTAAGTGTTGCTTCTTGACCTCCATACAGATTTCTCAGGAGACAGGTAAGATGGTCTAGTATTCCCATCTCTCTAAGAGTTTTCCCCAGTTTGTCATGATCCACACAGTCAAAGACTTTAACATAGTCCAAATGAAACAGAGATAGATATAAACAGAGATAGATAGATCATAGGGTATTGTTTATAGGGTCTGGAGTTCATAGAGAAGAACAAAAGTTTGAAACAAGGAGACCTGGAACTTGGTGATATTTTCTTGAAACAAGCTATTTTTAAAATTTTACTTATTTTTTAATTGAAGGATAATTGCTTTACAGGATTTTGTTGTTCTCTGTCAGACATCAACATGAATCAGCCATAGGTATACCTATGTCCTCTTCTCTTGAACCCCCCTTCCATCTCCCTCCCCAAGCAAGCTATTCTTAAAGCCAGAAATCCCTTAGAAATGCTAAGGGAAATATACATAAGCAACATAAGACAATAAATGTCCTTTTAAAATATAAACCAGTTAGAATTGAGTTTTCTGTCAGTTGCAATCAAAATAATCAAGAGTGATTCATGGCTTCAAAGATGAAGATTAAGCCAAATCTTAAAGATGGCCAGGTCTACTACAAAAGACCCAGGAAAAGGGAATAACAGGTCCAAGACATGAAGACTGGAATAACATCATGGGCTTGGGGAACTGCAAATATGGGTTGATTCTTATTTCAGGGTAAAAGAAAAGAGATTGCTTAGTTTGTGAGCATGCCTCGTTCCTGAGAGGCACTTCCCACCATAGTTTCTGCCGTGGTCTCTGCTCATAATCACCTAAACAAATGTTAAATTAATAAGCAGATAAATTAATGGAAATATGAAAGCTGCACGGAAATCCCCAGAGGAAAGAGAAGTGTTAGGGGCAAGGAGGGGGGAAAAACTAATTTCTTCCCATACTGCATTTAAATGTTGGAGAGAAACACAGACTTTAAAAGCTATCTACTGGCTACTGTATAAATATTAGTGTCATAAAGCATGCAAATTAAAACCTTGCTGAAGACAGATAAAATTGCATTAGCCATTCAGTGTTTATTCTGAGACTACTAATAATTCTAGCTCAAAGAATGGTTATTAATTGGTACCCCTGATGCTGTCAGGCCACCTTGTCCTCATATATCCAGGAGCCCTGCTTGAATGTCAGGGACATGTAAGTTGTCTGGAGACCACCGTCACCAATTATATTGTTTGTTTAACCTTACAATCATTGCATTATGATGTAGAACAGACAGGAAGTCTAATCATGTTAAAGAAAAGGAAATTGAGACTTACTGCTGTCAAGTCACTCACCCATGATCACTCCTTAAGGAAGTATCAAGCTGAAATTAAACACCAGATTGTCTGTTTCTAGTGATTTTTTCCTTCTACAAGAAATGATATAGGTGTTTATTTCTGATGTTTTTCTGAAGTTGCCTGGATCAGTTAGATCCATTCACTACAGTATCTTTTGATAAGGAAAGGGATATTGAGGGCCTAAGAGTCACTCCTTGGAAGGAAAGTTATGACCAACCTAGATAGCATATTAAAAAGCAGAGACATTACTTTGCCAACAAAGGTCCGTCTGGTCAAGGCTATGGTTTTTCCAGTGGTCATGTATGGATGTGAGAGTTGGACTGTGAAGAAAGCTGAGCACCAAAGAATTGATGCTTTTGAACTATGGTGTTGGAGAAGACTCTTGAGAGTCCCTTGGACTGCAAGGAGATCCAACCAGTCCATCTTAAAGGAGATCAGTCCTGGGTGTTCATTGGAAGGACTGATGCTGAAGCTGAAACTCCAATACTTTGGCCACCTCATGCAAAGAGTTGACTCATTGGAAAAGACCCTGATGCTGGGAGGGATTGGGGGCAGGAGGAGAAGGGGCCAACAGAGGATGAGATGGCTGGATGGCATCACCGACTCGATAGGCATGAGTTTGAGTAAACTCCGGGAGTTTGTGATGGACGGGGGGCCTGGCGTGCTGCGATTCATGGGGTTGCAAAGAGTCAGACATGACTGAGCAACTGAACTGAACTGAACTGAAGAGATACAGGGAAGATAGGTGGTGATGGAAAACAGAGGGGAGCAATGAAGAGGATCAGGGGAATACAGTAAAAGGATCAAGTGTTACAGCCTGATGTTGGTCTGAGGTGCCAGATGACATACTAGCATCTTGCAATTAGTAGGACAGGAGTTGCATTGTAGATTGCTTCAAATATAGAATCAATTGCTGTATAACTCATTTACTTTTATCTAAAAATACACCCCTCTTTCTCCTCCATACCACTTAATATGTAATTTTTTTAAATTTTGAGATAATCATAGCTTGATTAACAGTTTCAAGAAATAAACAGAAGGCGTCTACTTATTATTTGCTCAGTTTACTGTAATATAACATCTTGTGAAATGATAGTACAATATTATAACCTGTGATGATGACAGTGATACAGTCAAGATACAGAAAAATTCCACCACTTCAAAAGTGGTGCAGCTCTTTCTTTTAATAGGAGTATAATTGCTTTACAGTGTTGTGTTACCCCTGCTGTGTAGCGCAGTGAATCAGCTATGCATATACATATATGCCCTCTCTTTTGAGCCTCCTTCCCACCCCCTAGATAACCAGTTTTGGTTTTTTTTTTTTGTTTTTTTTGTTTTTTTAAATAATTCACATGTTGCAGGGCATCTAGGTTGTTTTTGATGGAATAGTTTGGGGAAATTATGAATAAAGCTGCTATAAACATTCATGTACAGGTTAGGTGTGAACATAAATTTTCATTTCTCTGGGACAAATCTCAGGCATATAATTTTTGGGTCCCATCATATTCATACTTTATATTTTTTTTAAGAAACTGCCAAATTGTTTTCCTGAGTGGCTGTATCATTTTACATTTCCCAGTAATATGATCAAGTGATCAAATTTTTCTGGCTTCTTTCAAGCATTTGGAGGTTTTGTTTCATTTTTCTTTTCTTTTTTTAATTTTAGCTATTCTTCTAGGTGTGTAATGATATCTCACTGTGGTTTTGACCTGCACTTCCCAAAGGCTAATGGTATGAACCATTTTTCATCTGCTTGTCATCTGTTTATCCTCTTTTGTGAAATACTTATTCATGTCTTTTGCCTGTTTTCTAATTTGAATGTTTGATTTTTCAGTATTACATTTTGAGAATTTTTTATATTTTGTAGAAACTAGTCATTTGTCAGATACATGTTTTATAAATGTATTCTCCCACACTGTAACTTGTCTTTTTATCTCTCAACACACTCTAATAGAGCAAGTTTTTTCATGTAAATGTTCAATTTCTTTCTTTTACGGCTTATGCTTTTGATGTCAAGACTAAAGACTGTTTGCCTAGAAATAGGTTCTAAAGATTTTATCTTACTTTTCTCTAAAATATATATAGATTTGCAAAATCATGTTTAAATCTATGATTTGTTTTGAGTTAATTTTTATAAGGAGTGACATTTAGAGTTTTTTATTTGTTTGTTTTGACTACTGATGTCCAGTGATTCCAGCACCATTTGTTAAAAAGGGTCTTTTACCTCTGTCAAATTGCTTTTGTATATTTATCCAGAATGAGTTGGACATATTTGTGTGCACCTATTTCTGAGTTCTCTCTTTTGCCCCATTGATCTCTATGGCTATACCTTGGCCACTATAGCAGTCTTGATTACTAAGGCTATATTTTAAAGCTAGAAATCAAGTAGAAATTTTTCCTGTATTATTCTTGTTTTTAAAATGGTAGTACTTATTAAAGTTCCTTTGCATTCCATATATTAATACATAGTTCCTTTGCACTGCATTTATGTACAAAGAAAATCTTACTGCAATTTTGATGGCAATTATGTTAAATCTTATATATCAATGTGAGGAGAGTTGATGTCTTTACTGTATTGAGTGTTCTAATCCATGAACACAGTATGTTTATTCAGGTATACTGATTTTTTTCATGAGCAGATTTTGGTTTTCAGCATACAAGTCTTATAAATATTTTGTTAGATATACATTTAAGTATATCTATCACTGACTCAACGGACATGAATTTGAGCAGACTCCAGGAGATAGTGTAGGGCAGAGGAGCCTGGAGTGCTATAGCACATGGGTTACAAAGAGGTGGACATGACTTAGCTGCTGGAAACAACAGAAATGCCTTTAAGTATTTGTTTTGAGTCCTTATAAATCATTATCATCTTAATTTTTATGTCCACATGCTCACTTGCTTTATATAGTAGAATGGATTTTAGAATGTTTATTTTATATCTTCTGAACTTGCTGAACCCCCATATGTGATTTTTAATTTTGGGAGGGTGGATACTCTGGAATTTTCTTTTTAGGTAATCATATCATCTGCAAATATGTATAATTTTATTTCTTCCTTCCTGATCTGTATGCCCTTTATTTCCTTTCCTTGCTGTTGGTGGTAGGTAAAACTTGACCACTATGTTGAATTAGAGAGGGGAGAACAACATCCTTGCCTGTTTCTGATCTTAGGGAAAAGCGTTCAGTCTTTTATCACTAAGTGCTTTGTTAGTTACTGGTTTTTTTTTTTAAAATAGATGTTCTTTGTCAACTTGAGGAAATTCCTCTTTATCCTTATGTTTCTGAGATCATTTTTAAAAATCTTGAATTGATACTGAATTTTGTCAAATGCTTTCTCTGTATTTATTGGTAGGATCATGTATTTTTCACCTCTAATCCATTAACATGGTGAGATATATTGAGAGTTTTTTTAAATTATGTAAGTTTCTGATGTACAGCATTATAATTCAGCATCTGCATATGTTACAAAATGCTCACCAACACAAATCTAGTTGCCATTCATCACTATGCATTGATCTCCTTCACCCATTTTACCTATCCCCTTTCTCTGGTACCCACTAATTTGTTCTCTGTATTTAACTTCCACACATGAGTGAAATTTGTCTTTTCCTGTCTTATTTTACTTAGAATAATAGTTTCACTCTTCATATAGAGTATTGAAAATGGCAGGACTAATACTATTTTTTTAACTACAAAAAGTTTATTGGTACATATATTTGCATAATTTTTCCTATGTATATATTTTTAATTTTTAACAACAAAACTGTGATAATATCCTACATATTATTCTGGTTAAACAGATGATAGTTATCCACTCAATGAAATATCCTGGCCATTTGTGCACTTCATTAAATATTCAACATTATTTTTCAGTTTAGTCGCTTAGTCATGTCCAACTTTTTGTGACCCCATGGACTGCAGCATACCAGGCTTCACTGTCCATCACCAACTCCTGGACCCTACTCAAACTCATGTCCATCATGTTAGTGATGCCATCCAACCATCTCATCCTCTGTCATCCCCTTCTCCTGCCTTCAATCTTTCCCAGCATCAGGGTCTTTTCAAATGAGTCAGTTTTTACATCAGGTGGCCAAAGTATTGGAGTTTCAGATTCAGCATCAGACCTTCCAGTGAATATTCAGGACTGATTTCCTTTAAGATGGACTGGTTGGATCTTCTTGCTGTCCAAGGGACTCTCACGAGTCTTCTCCAACCCACACTTCAAAAGCATCAATTCTTCGGCACTCAGCTTTCTTTATAGTCCAACTCTCTCATCCATACATGACTACTGGAAAAACCATAGCTGTGACTAGATGGAACTTTGCTGGCAAAGTAATGTCTCTGCTTTTTAATATGCTGTCTAGGCTGGTCATAGCTTTTCTTCCAAGGAGCAAGCATCTTTTGAGTTCATGGCTGCAGTCACCATCTACAGTGATTTTGGAGCCCCCCAAAATAAATTCTGTCACTGTTTCCACTGTTTCCCCACCGATTTCATGAAGTGATGGGACCAGATGCCATGATGGTAGTTTTCTTAATGTTGAGTTTTAAACCAGCCTTTTCACTCTCCTCTTTCACTTTCATCAAGAGGCTCTTTAGTTCTTTGCTCTCTGCCATAAGTGTGGTGTCATCTGCATATCTGAGGTTATTGATATTTCTCCCAGCAATCTTGATTCCAGCTTGTGTTTCATTCAGCCCGGCATTTTGCATGATGTACTCTTCATGCTAAGCAGGGTGACAATATACAACCTTGAAGGACTCCTTTCCCCATTTGGAACCAGTCTGTTCTTCCACGTCCAGTTTGAACAGTTGTTTCTTGACCTGCATACAGATTTCTCAAGAGGCAGATCAGGTGGTCTGGTATTCCCATCTCTTGAAGAATTTTCCACAGTTTATTGTGATCCACACAGTCAAAGGCTTTGGCATAGTCAATAAAGCAAAAGTAGATGTTGTTCTGTAACTCTCTTGCTTTTTCAATGATCCAACAGATTTTAGCAATTTGCTCTCTGGTTCCTCTGCCTTTTCTAAATCCAACTTGAACATCTGGAAGTTACTGGTTCACGTACTGTTGGAGTCTGACTTGGAGAATTTTGAGCATTACTTTACTAGCGTGTGAGATGAGTGCAATTGTGCAGTAGTTTGAGCATTCTTTGGCATTGCCTTTCTTTGGGATTGGAATGAAAACCGACCTTTTCCAGTCCTGTGGCCACTGCTGAGTTTTCCAGATTTGCTGGCATATTTTAATGGTACCATAATATTCTATCTTAATGGCATGCATCATCTATTTAACCAATGTGTCCTAGCTCTGGATATTTAGTATTTATTTGTGAAACTGCAAACATCTATTTTCCCAAGTTCACTTTTTTTTTCCCAAAACTTATTTATTTTTAATGGAAGAAAAATTTCTCCATAATATTTTGTTGGCCTCTGCCATACATTAATATGAGTCAGCCAAAGGTATACGTGTCCCCCCCTTAAGCCTCCCTCTCACCCCTTCCCACACCGTCTAGGTTGTTAAGGAGCCCCAGTTTGAGTTCCCTGAGTCATATAGCACATTCCCATTGGTTATTTATTTTACACATGGTATTGTATAGGTGTCCATGTGATTCTCTCCATTTCTGCCATCCTTCCTCCCCCGACCTGTGTCCATAAGTCTGTTTCTTTACTGTTGCCCTGTAAATAGGATCATCAGTACCATCTTTCTAGATTCCATATATATGCATTAATATATGTGATTTTTCTCATTCCAACTTACTTCACTCCATATAATAGGCTCTAGGTTCATCCATTAGAACCAACTTAAATTCATTCATTTTTATGACTGAGTAATATTCCATTGTGTATAGGTACAACATTTTCTTTACCAATTCATCTGATGATGTACATCTAGGTTGCTTCCATGTCCTAGCTATTGTAAATAACGCTGCAATGACACTGGTGTACATGAGCCTTTTTCAGTTTTAACTTCCTCAGGATATATGCCAAGTAGTGGGATTGCTAGATATATGATATAGATATGTGATATTGATATAGGGTATCATATATGATATATAATATAGAGTTCTATATTATATAGAACTATCGTATGGTAGTTCTACTCCTAGTTTTTTGAGGAATCTCCATGCTATCTTCCATATTCACTGTATCAATTTATATTCTCACCAATAGTACAAAAGTGTTCGCTTTTCTCCACGCCCTCTCCAGCATCTGTTATTTATGGATTTTGTGTGGATGATCATTCTGGTGTAAGGTGATATCTCTGTGGTTTTGATTTGCATTTCTCTAACGAGCAACTCCAGTACTTTGGCCATCTCATGCGAAGAGTTAACTCATTGGAAAAGACCCTGATGCTGGGAAGGATTGGGGGCAGGAGGAGGAGGGGAAGACAGAGGATGAGATGGTTGGATCGCATCACTGACTCGGTGGACATGAGTTTGAGTAAGCTCCTGGAGTTGGTGATGGACAGGGAGGCCTGGCGTGCTACAATTCATGGGGTCGCAGAGAGTTGGACACGACTGAGCGACTGGACTGGACTGAACTGAACTGAACGAGCAATGTTGAACATCCTTTCATGTGTTTGTTAGTCATTTGTATGTCTTCTTTGGATAAATGTCTGTTTAGGTTTTTTGCGACTTTTTGATTGAGTTTTTTATGACTGAATAGTATTACATTGTATTGTGTACACACACACACACACACACACACTGTATTCTTTATCCTTTCATCCATCACTGGACACTTAGGTTGTTACAATATTTTAGCTATTGTAAATAATGCTGTAAGGAACAGAAGGGTATATATGTCTTTAAAAATTAGTGGTTTGGGGATAAATATCTGTAAGTAGAATATATAGTTATGTTCTTAATTTTTTGAGGAGTCTCCATACTGTTTTCTATGATGGCTGCATTAATTTGCAGTCTTCATAGCATTGTACAAGAGTTTGCTTTATTCCACATCCTCTCCAATATTGCTTATTTCTTATCTTTTTGATAAAAGCCATTCTAACAGGTGTGGTTTCAGTTTTGATTTTCATTTCCCTAATAATTAGTGATATTGAATATATTTTCATGTGCCTGTCAGCCATATGTATGTCTTCTTTGGAGAAATATCTATTCAGTTCCTCTATCCACTTTTTAATCTTTTTTTATCATTGATTTGTATGCATTTAAGATATTAATTCCTTATTGGATACATGCTGTGCAAATATCTTCTCCCATTCAATAGATTGTCTTTTCATTTTGATGATAGTTTCCTTCATTATATGGAAGCTTTTTAGTAGTGTGATCACATTTGTTTAGTTTTGCTTTTGCTTCCTTTTCCTTTGGAGTCAGATCTAGTAAAACATTGCTAGGCCAATGTCACTGAGGTTATCCCCTTAGTTTACTTCTAGTAGCTTTATAGTTTTGAGTCTTACATTCAAGACTTTAAAACATTTAGAATTAATTTGCAAGTATGGTATAATGTAGTATATGTATGTAGTATAATGTATGGTATAATCTCGTTTCATTCTTTTCCATGTACATGTCCAGTTTTCCCAGTGCTGTTTATTAAAAAGACTATACTTTCAACATTGTATGATCTTTGCTACTTTGTCATAAATTAATGTGTAGGTTTATTTCTGAGCTCTCACATCCTGTTTCATTGTTCTATGTGCTTTGTGTGATTACTATAATGTTTAGATTACTATAAATTTGTAGCATGGTTTGAAATCAGGAAGCATGGTACCTTCAGCTTTGTTGGTCTTTTTCAAGATTATTTTGGCTATTTAGGATATTTTGTGAGTCTATTAAAATTTTAGAATTATTTGTTCTAGTTCTTTAATCTGTCTTTGGAATTTTGAGAGGAATTTAATTGAATCTATAGATTTCTCTAGGTAGTATAAAGATATTTTAACAATGTTCTTCCAAGTTATGAACACAGGATATCTTAAAATTTGAGTCTTATTTATTTTCTTTCATCAGTGTCTTACAGTTTTCAGTGCACAGGTCTTTGACCTCCTTGATTGAATTTATTTCCTTTCTTTTGATATAATTGTAAATGAGATAATTTTTCTAACTTTATCTAAACTTATTTTTGTAAATTTATTTTCTAAATTTATCTTTAGTTATGTATAGATATGCCACAGATATCCATGTATTCATTTTGCACTCTCCAACTTTACTGAATTCATTTATTAATTCTGACAATTTTTTGGTGGAATCTTTATGTGTTTTTACATATAGTACCACATTATATGCAAATAGTGACTGTTTTCTTTTTACTTTCCAGTTTGGTTACCTTTTATTTCTTTTAATTGCCTAATTGACGTGGCTAAAACTTTAAATACTGTGTTGAATAAAAGTAGCTAAATTTGGCATTCTTGTCTTGTTCCTTATCTTAGAGGAAAAGCATTTAGTTTTCCCCCATTGAACACGATGTTAGTCATGGGTTGTCATGTATTTTTTATGTTGAGACACATCCCTCTCTACTCGCTTTATTGAGTCTTTGCTGTAAATGGAAGTTGAATTTTGTCAAATGTTTTCTGTATCAAGATGATTATATGATTATTTCCTTCATTTTGTTAATATGATGTATCATATCAATTTGTGGTTGTTGAATCATCCTTTCATCCCTGAAATAAATCCCATTTGATCAAGATGTGGAAAAAAAAAAAAGACGTGAAAAATTCTTCAAGAGATGGGAATACCAGACCACCTGACCTGCCTCCTGAGAAATCTGTCTGCAGGTCAAGAAGCAACAGTTAGAACCGAACATGGAACAACAGACTGGTTCCAAATGGGGAAAGGAGTACTTCAAGGCTGTATATTGTCACCCTGCTTAATATGCAGAGTACATCATATGAAATGCCAGGCTGGATGAAGCACAGGCTAGAATCAAGATTGCTGGGAGAAATATCAATAACCTCAGATATGCAGATGACACCACACTTATGGCAGAGAGTGAAGAACTAAAGAGCCTCTTGATGAAGTGAAAGAGGATAATGAAAA
Organism: Cervus canadensis; assembly: GCF_019320065.1. Taxonomy (NCBI): domain Eukaryota; kingdom Metazoa; phylum Chordata; class Mammalia; order Artiodactyla; family Cervidae; genus Cervus; species Cervus canadensis. The sequence goes on from NC_057389.1 coordinate 44,962,971, forward strand.
AGCTGTTTTAAAACTCAACATTAAGAAAACTAAGGTCATGGCATCTGGTCCCACCACTTCATGAAATCGATGGGGAAACAGTGGAAACAGTGACAGACTTTATTTTTTGGGGCTCCAAAATCACTGCAGATGGTCACTGCAGCCATGAACTCAAAAGATGCTTGCTCCTTGGAAGAAAAGCTATGACCAGCCTAGACAGCATATTAAAAAGCAGAGACATTACTTTGCCAGCAAAGTTCCATCTAGTCACAGCTATGGTTTTTCCAGTAGTCATGTATGGATGAGAGAGTTGGACTATAAAGAAAGCTGAGTGCCGAAGAATTGATGCTTTTGAACTGTGGTGTTGGAGGAGACTCTTGAGAGTCTCTTGGACAGCAAGGAGATCCAACCAGTCCATCCTAAAGGAAATCAGTTCTGAATATTCACTGGGAGGACTGATGCTAAGGCTGAAACTCCAATACTTTGGCCACCTGATGTGAAGAACTGACTCATTGGAAAAGACCCTGATGCTGGGAAAGACTGAAGGCAGGAGCAGAAGGGGACGACAGAGGATGAGATGGTTGGATGGCATCACCGATTCAATGGACATGAGTTTGAGTAAACTCTGGGAGTTAGCAATGGACAGGGAGGCCTGGCGTGCTGCAGTCTGTGGGGTCACAAAGACTCGGACACGACTGAGCGACTGAACTGATCAAGATGTATAGTCATTTTAAAGCACTGTTGGATTCAGTTTGCTAATATTCTGTTGAGTGTTTTTTCACCTATGTTCGTGAAAGATATTGGCCTGTAAAAACAAGAGTTTGTCTATGTGTGTGTTTGTGTGTATGTGTAGTGTAGTGTACTTGTCTGCTTTTGTTGTCAGGGTAATGCTGTCTTTGTAAGATATGTTTGAAATTTTTTCCTCTTCTTCATCTCTTGAAAAGATTTGAGAAAGACAGTTATTAAGTCTTCCTTTAATGTTTTGTAGAATTCACCACTTAAGCCATCTGGTACTGGGGTTTTGTTTGTTGGGAGATTTTTTGATAACTGGTTCAGTCTCTTTAATAGTAATCAATTTTTTTTAGGTTTTATATTCTTTCATAATTGAGTCTTAGAAGATTTTTACATTTCTAGGAACTTATTTATTTTTTCTAAGTGGTCCAAATTTGTTAGCATATAATTGTTCATAGTAGTTTGTTATGATCTATTATAGTTTTGTGGTATCAATTGGAACTTCTGTTCTTTCATTTCTGATTGTATTTATTTGGATTCTCTTTCTTCTTTTCTTGCTTAGTCTAGCTAAAGTTTTGTCAATTTTGCTTATTTTTCTGAAGAAACACTTCTTCATCTCACTGACCTTTACTTTTTTTTTTTTTCTAGTCACTATCTCATTTAGTTCTGTTCTGATCTTTATTATTATCTCCTATTGATTTTGGACTTTGTACTTTTTTCTAGCTCCTTTAGATAAAAAACTAGATTGTTCATTTATTTTTTTTTTGTTTCTTGAGATAAGCCTGTATTTCTCTGAATTTCTTTCTTAAAATCACTTTCATTAAATCCTGTATATTTTAATGTATTTCTGTTTTCACTAGTATCTAGATTATTTTTTAATTTTTTTCAGTGACCCATTGGTTGTTCAGTTTTTGTGTTCCCCCCCTGCCCCTACCTCTTTTTTTTTCCCCTTGTGGCTGATTTCTAATTCATATCATTGTGGTTGGAGAAGCTGCCTGATAGGATTTCAATCTTGAATTTATTTCAACTTGTTTTGTGATGTGATGTGATCTATTCTGCAGCATGTTTTATGTGCACTTAAGAAAAATATATGTTCTGCTACTTTTAGTTGAAGTGCTCAAAATATATATCTATTAAGATCTAGTATAATGTATCATTTAAGTCTAATGATTCCTTATTGATTTTCTGCCTAGATGTTCTATCCATTGATACAAGTAGGGTATCAAAGTCGTCTAATTTTATTGTATTACAGTTAGTATCTCCCTTTATGTAATATTTGCTTTACATTTCTTGGTTATCTTCTTGATACATAAACATTTATAAATGTTGTAACTTCTTGCTGGATTAATCCCTTTGTCTAATTATGTAATTCAATTCTTTGTCTTTTATTATATTATTTGTTTTAAAGTCTATTTTATCTGAGTATAGTTATTCCATTTTTTCTCTTCATTTCCATTTGCAGAGAATATATTTTTTTCTTCACTCTCAGTCTGTGTTTTGAAATTTCATCTGAAATCAGTCTCTTATAGAGAGTGTACAGATGAGTCTTTTTTTTTTTAAGTCACTCAGTGTCTTTTGATGCGAGCTTATTGTCTATTTACTTCTAAAGTAATAATTGTTATGTTGTACTTATTTTCACTTAGTTAATTCTTAGCTATTTTTGTAGCTCCTCTTTGTCACCTCCCCTTTTTTCTCTCTCTCTTCCCATGTGTTTTTGTGGCTTTCTGTAATGTAGGTTTAGAATTCATTCTTATTATCTGCTGTGTATGTATTATAAGGTTTTCCACTGGGGTCACCATGATTTTCACATACATATGACATTCTGAGTCAGTAACAAGTTAATGTGAATACATTCCAAAGCTTTACATTTTACTACCACACCTCTGACAATTTATACTTTGCATGACACATTTTACATCTTATTTTATGTATACATTGACATACTTTTTCTTATTATTAATACTTTTTGTCTTTTAACCTTTATGATCATATAAGTGATTGATATTTTATATTTACCTTTATTTTATATTTATCTTTCCAGTGAGATTTTTACTTTTGTATGTACTGTTATTATTAATTAGTGCCATTTCTTTTTAGCTTAAAGCAGTCTCATTAATTTATCTCATAGAGCCAGTTTAGTGGTGAACTTCTTTACTTTTTGCTTAACTAGGAAGCTCTTGATTTCTCCTTCAACTTGGAATGATAACCATGATGGACAGAGAATTCTTGATTGGAAATTTATTTTCCTTTCAGCACTTTGAATATATTATGTCATTCCCTTCTGGCCTATAAAGTTTCTGGGAGAATTCTATTCATAGTATTACAGGATTTCCCTTGTATATAACAAGTTATTTTTCTCTTGCTATTTTTAGGATTCTCTCTTTATCTTTAACTCTTACCAATTTAATTATAATATGTCTTAATGGTTATCTTTTTGAGTTCATCTTATTTGGAACTCTCTAGCCTTCTAGGACCTTAATGTTTGTTTCCTTCCCCATATTAGGGAAATTTTCAGCTACTATTTCTTCAAACAATTTTATTGGCCCTTTATCTCCCTCTTCTCCTTCTGAGATAACTACAATGTGAATGTTACTATACTTAAGGTTGCTCCTAAAATTCCTTAAGGTATCTTATCTCTTTATTTTTTCATTTTGCTGTTCTGTTTGGGTGAATTCTACTGTTTTCTCTTACGGCTCACTGTTTCCTCCTTCTACCTCATTCAGTGTTCTGTTGAACCCCTCTTGTATTTTCCACTACTCTTATCACTTGCATTTGGTACTTTCTTATAATTTCCATCCCTTTGTTGAAGTTCTCGTATGTTCATGCCTTATTCTTCCAATTTCAGTGAGCATCTTTATGATGATTATTTTGAACTTTTATCAGGTAGATTGCTTATCTTTGTTTTGTTTAGTTCTTTTTCTGAGTTTTACCTTGTTCTTTCAGTCAGAACATAGTCCCCTGTCTCCTCATTTTGCCTCATTTTGTGTGTTTATTTCTATGAATTAAATATATCAGCTTCCTCTCCCAATCTTAAAAAAGTGACCTTTTTTAGGAGATGTCTTGTAGGGCTCAGAAGCACAATACACGAGGGGTTCAACAGAACACTGAATGAGGTATAAGAATGAAATAGTGAGCCATAAGATAAAACAGTAGAATTCACCCAAACAGAATAGCAAAATGAAAAATGACCACCAGATTTAGGTACTCAGTGCTTTTCCCCTGTGTAGGCTGTGTTTGCCTTCCTGATTTGTGGGGTCACAGGGTACTGGTATGTGGTGTCAAGGCTCAGCCAGCTGTGAGGCTGAGCAGAAGTGCAGCTGTGAGTAGGGCTATCAGTGGGTATGCCAATCGGCACTGACAGGTTAAATGGAGAATTCCAAAATGACACCTCCTAGCAGAGTCGGACACGACTGAAGTGACTTAGCAGCAGCAGCAGCAGCAGCAGCATTGATATTATCAAGTAAGCCGAGATCACATAAGTGGCTCTTGCCAATTCCTCAAGAGGTGTCCCACCTGATTCCTGCATATCCTCAGGCATTCAGGGTTAGTATGTGGGTTCCCTTTGCCTATGTTCCATGCACTTTTAGCTGATGTTTTTGCACTGGTTTTCAGGCCAAGTGAGTCTGTACACAAATGCTTTATGAGTGAATTTTCCATTCACTGCAGTTATGTAATTTTGGGGGACATATTCCCTATTGATTTACAAGTCCAATTGTTTCAGGGGGCTTGTCTTGGCAGTGAAGGACCTAGGGGTTATGGTGCTTGATGTGGAGCTCAAATCATTCATTTCTCAGGGAATATTTGTACCTTTGTGTTTGTTCTCAATTGTGGATTGCTGCAGATATGGTGTGCATTTCCCTAGACCAGCCCGTATCTTTGCCTCTTCCAACTGTGTTGATGCTGTCATTTTACCCATTTTTGTGGAGGCTCTGTTCATCCAATTTTCAGGTCCCTTTCTGAGAGAATTACTCTATATTTAGTTATAGATTTGTTATGTTTGTGGGAGGAAGTAAGTTCCAGGTGTTCCTACATGACTACCAGGAGACTTCTGAATGTTGAACCAGCCTTGCATCTCTGGAACAAATTCTACTTTATAATTCTTTTTATATATTATTTATTTTGCTAATATTTTGTTAAGGATTTTGTGGTCATATTAATAAAAGATAGTGGTCTATAGTCTCTTTCTTTATACTTTCTTTGTCTGATTTGGTATCACCTTGATGCTATCTTCATAAATGAATTAGAAAGTATTTCTTCCTCTTCTGCATTACAGAAGAGATTGTGTAGAATTGGTGTTACTTCTTTTTAATGATTTGATAGAATTTTTCAGTGAAAACTTCTGGGCTTGGAGATTTTACTTTGATGGGAGTTTTTAAATTATAAACCTCATTTCCTTAATAGTTAAAAGGCTAGTCTTAATATTTCATATTGAGTGTACTATGGTAGCTTCCAGAAATTGGTCCATTTCATCTCTTTTCCAAGTTATGTGTGTAAAATTGATCATAGTATTCCTTTATTATCTCTTTTATGTCACAGGGTTTGTGATAATAACCCTTGTCATTGCTGATAATAATAATTTACATCTTTTCCCTTTTTGTGCTTGTCAGTCTTGCTAGAGGTTTGTCAATTTTATTGATCTTTTCAAAGAGCCACTTGTTTATCTCATTGATTTTTCTCTTTTTTTTTTGTTTACATTTTAATCTATTTCTGCTCTTACATTTATTGATGTGAGAATTTTATTCTTTTCTAAGGTATGTATTTTTGGGATTCCCTTGTAGCTCAGCTGGTAAAGAATCCACTTGCAATGCAGGAGACCCCAGTTTGATTCCTGGGTTGGGAAGACCTGCCGGAGAAGGGTTAGGCCACCCTCTCCAGTATTTCTGGGCTTCCCTGGTGGTTCAGATGGTAAAGAATGCACCTGCAATGTGGGAGACCTGGTTCAGTCCCTGGGTTGGGAAGATCCCCTGGGGAAGGGAATGACTGCCCACTCCAGTATCTTGGAGAATTCCATGGACAGGGGAGTCTGAGCTATAGTCCATGGTTGCAGAGTCGGATATGACCGAGTGATTTTCACTTTCACTTTCAATGTATGTTAGTACTGTAAGTTTTTCTCACAGCAGTGTGTTAGCTGTGCCACATGATTTTTAATATAGTGTGTGTTTCTTTGTCTATTTACAACTATTTTTAAGTAATTTGAGATTCATAACAAAATTAAGGAGAAGGTAGAGATTTCCTAAATACCCCTTGCCTCCATATAGGTATAAGCCTTTGTCTTTATCAACATCCCCACCTGAGTGGTACATTTCTTAAAATTGATTGAGCCTCCATTGACACATCATAATCACCCAAAATCCATAATTTGTATTACAATTCATTCTAGGTGTTCTACATTCTATGTGTTTTGATAAACATATAATGACAATTGTCCATCATTTTGCTATCATATTTAATAGTTTTGCTGTCCTAAAAATCCTCTGTGCTCTGCTTATTCATCCTGCCCTCCCCCTTTACCCCTGGGAATCACCGATCCTTTTATTGTCTCTGTGGTTTGCCTTTTCTGGTATGTCATATACTTGGAATTATTTTATAGTATGTACCCTTTTCAGATCGGGTTCCTTCCCTCAGTAATAGCCATTTAAGATTCTTACATGTCTTTTAAAGTTGTAATCCTTTATTTCTTTTTGGTGCTAAATAGTATTCCATTGTCTGGATGTACCACTGTTTATCTGTTTATTAACCTTACTGAAGGTAGGTTGCTTTAAAGTTCTGGCAGTTATAAATATAAAGCTGCTGTAAACATATTTGTGTGCATTTTTGAGTGAATGCAAGTTTCCAACACCTTTGTGTAAATACAAAGGGGTATGATTACTGGGTTGTGAGGTAAGAGAATGTTCAGTTGTTTTGTAGTTGTTGTCTGGTCACCAAGTCATGTCCAGCTCTTTGCAACCCCATGGACTGCCTCTCTGTCCCTCACCATCTCCCAGAGTTTGTCCAAGTTCATGTCCATTGATTGGTGGTGCCATCCATCCATCTCATCGTCTGTTGCCCTCTTCTCTTTCTGCTTTCAATCTTTCCCAGCATCAGGGTCTTTTCCAGTGAGTCGGCTGTTTGCATCAAGTGGCCAAATACTGGAGCTTAATCGTATAAGAAACCACAAAACTGTCTTCCAAAGTGGCTGCACCATTTTGTATTCCTGCCATCAATGAGCGAGAGTTCCTGCTGTTCCACATCCTAATCAGCATTTGATGGATTCAGTGTTTTGGATTTTGATCATTCTAATAATTGTTAATTTGCATTTTTCTTTGTTTTCATTTTTTCACAAATATTTATTAAATGGTTATTATGTGGCTGGTCTTTTTTTTTGACATGCAGCATTTCTTCATATGTCTCTCATCTTCTTTGATATGTCATATTTTTATTATCACTTATTTCAATACATTTTTTTCATTTCTCTTGAGCTTTCCTCTTTGATCCATGGATTATTTGGAAGTATATTGTTTAGTTTTAGCATAATTAGAGATGTCTCTATTATCTTTTTGTTATTGATTTGTGATTTGATTCCACTGTAGTCAGACAAAGCACTATAATTTCAATTCTTACCAAGATTTGGATGACAAGAATGTTAAATCTTTTCTTTTTTTTTTCATAGACATACAAATCCCTGAGGCTCTATATTTTTTGTTCATTTTCTCTTTGTTCATATTGGGTAATTTCTATTCTTTCTTTTCTGTACCTTTTCTTTTGAGCCTATTCATTGACTTTTTTTGGCAAGGGATAGCTACCATATTTGAAAATGTATACTTTCTATTTATTCTTTATACCCATTTCTTTGTTGAGACTTTATTTTTCTATTTTGTTTCAAATATGTTATTAATTACTTGGTGATGCATTTTTATGATAGTTTCTCTAAAACCTTTTTCAGAAAAGCCTAGCCTCTCTTTTAACTCAATGCTGGCATCTGTTGTATCTTTCATTCACTTTGATGTCTTTGTGGTTCTTCATATGTTGAGTGATTTTTAATTAAAACCTAGATACATGGGATAGTGTTGTTTGGATCTTATTTATACCTTGTGTTTTTATTGGCACTTTCTGACTTCATCTGGCAGTGGAAACGTAGGAGGGTTTTACCTTGATATAGCCGTTTAGGAGTAGAAGTCCAGGTTTCCCACTTGGCCTCCATTAACACTTTAGGGTGAGGAATTCCTCATTACTGAATGTTGTTGGGACTTAATGTTTCCCATTAGGCTTCCTCTGGGATCTCCCCTGCTATAAGAAGAGCCTGCCTTACTTCACTGTGGCCCCCACTGACACTAAGGTGGAGCAGTGGCCTTATTACCACTGGTGGTGTGAAGACCTGATTCTTCATCAGGTCTCTTGTCATACCACTCAGAGGGGAGAAGAGTAATGCCCGTTTTGTTTCCCTTTGGTAGCAATTTTTGTGTCTTTTGTTGTTCTTATGCCCATTGGCACGTCCCAGTTACTGGCTTCTGCAGCACCCAGTCTGGGGTATATGAGGCAAGAAGAAAACCAACACAATTCATTGTTCAGGCCACAGTTCCTGCTCTAGGCTGCTACCTCCACCTCACCTTTCAGAATTTCTTATATTTGTTTGATATAAGAAGTTTCATTTGTAGTTAGCAGGAAAAATAGGGCAATGTTTATTCTTTTTTCCTACCATCAGAAGTCCGTTGTCCTTTTAATGGCAGGTATGTTCTTAGAAGTGTGTCTAATGTTAAAATGGTTTACACATGTAGACCTTTTAATATGTCTGTAGAATCTGAGGATTCAGAGAAATCAACAAAGGATCAGAGAAGGAAAAGTTGATCAAATTTTCAGTGACTGGCAAGTAATCATATGTAGCTGTGATGTAGTAGGTATGTGGTAATGCTAAAGGAGAGTGGCTAGAGATAAGGACTTTGAAGAATTTGGAATTCTTTTCCATGGGCAGTCATGGAAGCCTATTTCTTAGAGAAGAACAAAGTTCAAGGGCACTTTTAAAGTTCCCTTCTTCCATCCCCAGTAACATCCTCATCTGAGCTGATGAGCTAGAGACAGGTCCAAATTTCCTGGAGGTGGAGGTGGGGACAGAAATATCACACTGAATGGATTACACAGGTCATTGAAACACTTAGCGTAGCAATTGGAATATAGTTGTACATGGTCAAAATGAAGACTGGCTTATGTATTGAACAAAAAATGCCAACTGTGATTTACACAAAAGGTAGTAAAACATCCTGCAGATTACCATGTATACCTGTAATCTCTACAATTTATTTCATAATAATAAATTATGCAATTAGGCTTCTGTCAGTATAGATACAACCACTACAGAAAAACTGACTATGGTTTTGTATTCCCTTGGTGCATTTGTCAAATCAATTATGCCGTATTTTCAGTATAACAAACTGCTGGAGAGATTGCACGTGATTTTTTCTTCCTCATTTTTGTATTGTAGTTCAACAGGCAAAAATCACTGTTACTAAGAGTAAGAAACACTTTTTTTTCAAGTTTGCTTTTAATCTCCTGTCTTTCAGGACTGTGTTGTCAGCCACTTTCTGCTGGCTTGTAGCAAATGTGTGGACATTCTGTTTTGGAGACAGGCTGTGGATGGATTCGAAGAACTTAGGATGAAGGTATATTTTCTTTTTTTTAATATATATCTTCTAAATATTATATTTTTACAACTATTTAATTTTTCCAGTGAATCATTTTTCTTTATCTATTACATTACTTATCATTGGCTCTGCTGGGTCTTCACTGCTGCCAATGACCTTTCTCTAGTTGTGGTAAGCAGGGACTACTCTTTGTTGAGGTGCTCAGACTTCTCATTATGGCGGCTTCTCTCATTGCGGTGCACAGGCTTAGTGGATGTGGCATGTGGGTTTAGTTGCCATGGCAGGTAATATCTTCCCAGACGAGGGGTCGAATTCATGTCCCCTGCATTGACAGGTGGATTCTTAACCCCTGGACCACCCGGGAAGCCCCCAGTGTATCATTTTTAGATGAAATTTCATCTTAACCTCAGTGCAGAAAAAGAAAGAATGGCAAGGAAGTTCTTTGGTTGAAGCATTATGGGTATGCCTAGATCTCTCTGCCTGCCTCTGACCCCTTCTTCTTCTAAGATAACCCCAGAGATACATCTTGAGATACTTAGACATAGTTGGAAATATTAGAGTTCTATATGACCTGGTTTCATCCTTTGATTTTGGCAATGGGAAAGTACATTCATTCATTTATTCCACAAATATTTGTTGAGTACCCACAGCATCAAGCACAATGTTTAGAACTGTGAATATAATAGTAAACAAAATATAGGATGAAATGCACAGACTATTGACTCTTAGTCTGCGTCCTTCTCTAGTATACTGCGCCCCCTTTAGTACCCATACATGTATCAGGCTGGTCTTTTTCCTCAGTGTTTGCCCTTTCTTCTCCCGTTTAAGTGGGCAGTAACCTCATATTCTCTGCCTTCCTGTTAAGTCCCCCAAATAAAATATATGTACCATGCTCCTTCTAAGCATACTTAATTCCTCCATACGATGATTGAAAGTAGGCAGGAGCTTCTAGCAGAACACCAGTAGAGTCATGTGTATAAAAGCCATGATCATGTTCCTTATGTAATTGTAGTGGTGAGCCTTTCTTTTCTGAAACCAATATTGATGAAATTTCTGCTCTTCTAGGTTGTTCTTATTCTAGATGTTTTCTTCTTTGAAAGAAAAATTGCCTAGCCCACAAACTGGAGTGCTTGTCTCATTTATCTAGTTTGGAGAGGCAATAGAACTAGCTTGTCAGATTTAGGTTAAAATACAGAATATCCAGTTAAACTTTTATTTTTTTTTTAAACTTTTATTTTAATTGACAATTGATGTATGGCATTATATTAGGTTTAGGTGGACAGCATAATGATTCAATATTTGTTACATTGCAAAATGATCACCACAGTAAGACTAATTAATATTTATCACTATATATAGTTACAAATGTTTTTTCTTGTGGTGAGAACTTGTAAGATCTATTCTCTTAGCCACTTTCAAATGTGCAATACAGTATTATTAGTTACCATGCTTTATGTTACATCCCTGTAATGTATTCTGTGACTGGTTAAAATTTAAATTTGAATTACAGATAAACAACAAATACATTTTAATATATGCAGATGCCAAAAATTGCATGGCACATGCTTGTACTAAAAAGAAAAATTTAAATACTATTTTTAGTATAAATGTGACCCCAAGTACTGCATGGATTATACTTATATTAAAATATTATTGTTAATCAGAAATTTATACTTAACTGAATGTCATGTATGTGTTCTCTCTCTTTCCATATGTGTGTGTGCATATATATGTATGTATATATGTACACATATATACATATTTATACATATACACATATACATATACACATATATATGTACACATATACTTGTATATATATGCATACGCTAGATACAGTATATACATACTAGACATATCATGTGTGTGTGTGTGTTCTGCTTCATAGAGCAGTCTTGCTATAAGTACAGAAGGGAAAAATGATCACTCTGGTAACACGATTTCAGGATTATTGAGCAGGGGAAAGCAGAACTATAGAAATGGAAGCTGTTATTATGCAGTTAGGTTTCCTGACCCACTGCAGGGAGAAGAAAAAAATCTGTGCTTAATTTAAGAGTTATTTTCATTGCTTATAGAATACCACAGATATAATTTCAGTCTGTCAAATCCCTTTTCAAGGATCTGTAAAGCTTAAATGAATTTTGTCAGCCATGTTCCCATATTGAGAAAATCAAGACATATGCTTCTGATTCATTTACACTGAATCAGTCAAATTAATCTTTTTTTCTTTCCCAACTCATAAATGCTTTCAAGGCTTTCAGTAAATATTTTATTTTGATGTTCTAGAGTTGACTACTATTAACTGAGATACTGGTGATAATTCCTCCACCTCCTTCTTTTCCATAGTTTCATTACTGATCACACAGGAGGTGGAATTATAAAGCAGCAGTTCTCTGTACTGGATTGTTTCCATCTGGAAAATTAAATGAAAGCTAATGGCATCAGTCTTTTGGAAAATAAGAATTTCAAAGAACACCAGCAATCAATTTTGTATCTGAAACTGCTAGGAGGAGGATATTCAACATGTTAAGTTCCCTAATAACTAACACTGATTTATAGTAAAGATAGCTGAAGCTTTTGCTGTTTAGTTTTGTGTCTATAGAAAAAAGCAGAGTCATCTGAGGTATAAGTGTGGTAAGGAGCACTTCATCTGTCCATTTGTCTATTTTAAATAACCACAAACACCAAAAAGAAACAGAATTTCATTTTATTGTGGTAGATTCAAACCAAGGTTATAAAAGCCCCAGAATAATGACTAGTAAGTTCTGTGAAAAGATTCTGTTAACTGCTTGACAATGAGCTGCAAGACAGGTACTATAATTACTTTTGTTTTCTTGAAAATATCAAAATGACAACTAAATAGGAAAATGTCCTGTAATTCACATGGATGAATATTCCCAGAATATGATATAAAGTTGACCAAAAAGTGCAACCTTAGAGGTACACCATCTCATTTACCCACTTAATCTTAACAATTCTTATACCTTACAAAGTATGTTCACAAATGGCTGACAGAGGCTAAGACTTTGTGGCTGAGTTCAAGGTTGCTGTTGATTCATGAGTGAATGATTATTTTGTGGTTCAATTTAGAGTCTTAAAGGATACTGGAGGCTATAGTATTAACACCATACCTAATTTACTTTAGTGATGTGGTATTGGAGATCTTAAGGGGTAAAGAAAACAGGTAGGCTGTACTTCAATTTTCCTTTACTAAACTCTCAAAGGCTGTTTTTGTCGATTCCCCCAAATAATTAAGCTACCCTGTATTTTAGTTATGTAGGCACAGTGATTTTACCTGCTAGACTATGAGCTGAATTAGGACATCTCTCTACAAAGTCTGATTCAACTTTGTTTCCTTTTAATCCTTTGTGCAGTATGTTTACTGTATTAAGTTCTCAGCAAATATTATCCTTAATCCATGTTTAGGGATTGGGGATCTTTCTACAGGCATGGATAAAAAGCAGGATTGGCTGGCTTTGCATGTTCAGTTTATAGTTAGGCCTAACAGGCCCATCTGTAGCCAGAGCTAATAAATCTATTATGGTTTTTAACATGAAAAACACTGTAGGCTATAGAGCTTATCAGACATACCCAGGGAGTTGGGGTTTGGAATCAGAAGACCTGAATACTTGCCTTACCTCTACTATGTGCTATAAGTACTCTCTGAGAAATGTTAGGGAAATTCCTAAATTTCTGGAATTTAATCTCTTTTGTGGCACTCAGTTACCCTGTTTCCCCTTAGAGTTTCTGCAAAAATATAGCTGAGAAGATCTTGTGCTTCTCAGAATCTGTCCTATAGAGAAACTCTTAGGAATGTGCAAAGATAAACTGACAAGGAAGTTAAACAAGTGCTAGCCCACCCATGTTCAAGACTATGTGATTATTAATGGTGCAGATCTATATATTGACAAGGAGAATATCTATGATGTATTTTTAATTTAAAAAATTTTTTAAAAATTTGTTGTAGCTTATAGTCTTATTTAAATAAAATAGAGATAAAATGTTCATAAGTAGATGAATGTTTAAATTGAGAACTGTAGGGTACCCACCAGATGTGGTTGGCTTTGGAGTGGAAGAGTAATGAAATGGATGAAAAGAATAGCAGATATTGATGAAGATTTTATACGTACCAGGCACTATTCTACATTGTACAGTCATAAAGTTCCCTATCACAGCTCTTTTACATAGGCCCTACTATTATTTCCATTTAGCAGAGATGAGGTAAAGAGAATTAAAAAAACATGTCTGGAGTTAGAACAGAAAATCATCCTAAAAGGTGAAAGCAGGGTACAAGTTCATTTAGTCTGACTATGTAGAGTCTTATCTAAGCCACTGCATCATACAGGGTAAACTGGGCATTCACTTCAGAAATACTTTATTTCAATTTTGTATGCTTCTGTGTGGTTTTAATATCTTCATCAAACACATATTACTTAATAACTCTAATACAATGCATTTGCAAAATGAAATCATATATGTGAAAGCACTGTTTTATAGCCTGTCACTTGCTGTACTTACAGAAATTCAAAATTCTAAGAGAGGCTCATTATATTAAAAAAAAAAAAAAAGTTGGCTCACACATCAATACCTCTTTACTCCGTCTTTGCTAGGATAAGGGAAGTCAAAAATAAGTCAGTTGCATCCCCAGTTTTACTTGCATTTTCTTCATAATGTGGCTCATGATTGCTTTGCAGATGCACTCTGATTATCAAATTGTGTCTCCTTCTAAACCCACTCGTGTCAATTGCACATCAGACAATAACTAGCAAGTGGTGTCAGCGCCCCATCGTCAGAGCTACTGTCTGCCACAAAGCATCTGGGCCAAGAATAAGAATGATAAGTGTATACATTTCCAGCTTTGCAATCAACATGGAAATTAGTCAGCTTATAGATGCTGAGTGGTCTTATAGAGAGGGCGCCAGCTGCAGACAAAATGCCACACTGATGCTGATAAACAGAGCAGAGACATTCAGCAGCTTTTCTTTTCAGCTGCTTAAAGTTTTGAAAGCCTTGGCAGTAGGGCGGGGCTGGCAGGAGCTACTGAATTATCTCAGAACTGGAGGGGATCTTCAAGGAGGATTGTTCTATCAGGATCCTGAGGCTCAGGAAGGGACTAATGGGTGGTCACACGGCAAAGTAGGAAAGATGGGAGGGGAGGTGTGAGTCTAGCATAAGGGTGGAGCCCTTGGCGTTTTCTTTCTTTCTTTCTTTTTTTTTTTTTTTGCATCATTGAATGCAAAGATTTATTCATTCATTCATGCATGAATGTATTTGGGCTCTTAATTATTAAATAAGTATCTATTGAATGCTGGTGATTCATTCTCCTCATTGTAGTTAGAGCTAAAGTCATCTTTTAAAAATTTTACATCTCTTCTCCCTAAAAAATTCCAGTAGCCTCACATGCTCTTCAAATATAATCTGAATGCTATTACTAAGACCTGTGAAGCCAAATAGGATTTATTCCTTGCTTGCCTCTGTTAACTTATCTTGTACCACTTTCATCCCTCATCATCTCCATCACTAGGCTTGGGGAAGAAAAATAACTTTCCCTTTCCTCTTCTAAGCTCTTGTTGCTGTTCAGTCGCTCAGTTGTGTCCAACTCTTTGCGACCCCATGAACCTCAGCACACTAGGCCTCCCTGTCCATCACCAACTCCCAGAGTCTACCCAAACTCATGTCCATTGAGTCGGTGATATCATCCAACCATCTCATCCTCTGTCATCACCTTCTCCTCCTGCCACAATCTATCCCAGTATCAGGGTCTTTTCCGATGAGTCAACTCTTTGCATGAGGTGGCCAAAGTATTGGTGTTTCAGCTTCAACATCAGTCCTTCCAATGAACACCCAAGACTGATCTCCTTTAGGATGGACTGGTTGGATCCCCTTGCAGTCCAAGGGACTCTCAAGAGTCTTCTCCAATCCCACAGTTCAAAACCATCAATTCTTCTGTGCTCAACTTTCTTTATAGTCCAACTCTCACATCCATACACGACTACTGGAAAAACCATAGCTTTGACTAGATGGACCTTTGTTGGCAAAGTAATGTCTCTGCTTTTTAATATGCTGTCTAGGTTGGTCATAACTTTTCTTCCAAGGAGTAAGCATCTTTTAATTTCATGGTGGCAATCACCATCTGCAGTGATTTTGGAGCCCCCCCCAAATAAAGTCAACCACTGTTTCCACTGGTTCCCCATCTATTTCCCATGAAGTGATGGGACTGGATGCCATGATCTTAGTTTTCTAAATGAGCTTTAAGCCAACTTTTTCACTCTCTTCTTTCACTTTCATCAAGAGGCTCTTTAGTTCTTCACTTTCTGCCATAATGGTGGTATCATCTGCATATCTGAGGTTATTGATATTTCTCTCGGCAATCTTGATTCCAGCTTCTGCTTCTTCCAGCCCAGCGTTTTTCATGATGTACTCTGCATATAAGTTAAATAAGCAGCAGTGGTATATTTTGGGGTCACATCTTCTCACTTTCACTCAACTTACCCTGATAAATACTAGTAACACCAATCAGCTATTGTGACAATGAAAAGTGCTCTCTTGGGGAGAGCTGAGAACCACTCAATAAATTAAGCAGAGAAGCTCTATACCGTCAGCAAAAACAAGACCGGGAGCTGACTGTGGCTCAGATCATGAACTCCTTATTGCCAAATTCAGACTTAAATTGAAGATAGTAGGGAAAACCACTAGACCATTCAGGTATGACCTAAATCAAATCCCTTATGACTCTCCAGTGGAAGTGAGAAATAGATTTGAGGGACTAGATCTGATAGACAGAGTGCCTGATGAACTATGGACGGAGGTTCATGACATTGTACCGGGGACAGGGATCAAGACCATCACCATGGAAAAGAAATGCAAAAAGGCAAAATGGTTGTCTGAGGAGGCCTTACAAATAGCTGTGAAAAAAAGAGAAGTGAAAAGCAAAGGAGAAAAGGAAAGATATTCCCATTTGAATGCAGAGTTCCAAAGAATAGCAAGGAGAGATAAGAAAGCCTTCCTCAGTGTTCAATGCAAACAAATAGAGGAAAACAACAGAATGGGAAAGACTAGAGATCTCTTCAAGAAAATTAGAGATACCAAGGGAACATTTCATGCAAAGATGTGTTCGATAAAGGACAGAAATGGTATGGACCTAACAGAAGCAGAAGATATTAAGAAGAGGTGGCAAGGATACACAGAAGGACTGTACAAAAAAGATCTTCATGACCCAGATAATCATGATGGTGTGATCACTTATCTAGAGCCAGACATCCTGGAATGTGAAGTCAGGTGGGCCTTAGGAAACATCACTACAAACAAAGCTAGTGGAGGTGATGGAATTCCAGTTGAGCTATTTCAAATCCTAAAAGATGATGCTGTGAAAGTGCTGCACTCAATATGCCAGCAAATTTGGAAGACTCAGCAGTAGCCATGGGACTGGAAAAGGTCAGTTTTCATTCCAGTCCCAAAGAAAGGCAATCCCCAAAAATGCTCAAACTACTGCATGATTGCACTCATCTCATATGCTAGTAAAGTAATGCTCAAAATTCTCTAAGCCAGGCTTCAGCAATACGTGAACTGTGAACTTCCAGATGTTCAAGCTGGTTTTAGAAAAGGCAGAGGAACCAGAGATCAAATTGCCAACATCCACTGGATCCACTGGAAAAAGCAAGAGAGTTCCAGAAAAAACATCTATTTCTGCTTTATTGACTATGCCAAAGCCTTTGACTGTGTGGACCACAATAAACTGTGGAAAATTCTGAAAGAGATGGGAATACCAGACCACCTGACCCACCTCTTGAGAAACCTATATGCAGGTCAGGAAGCAACAGTTAGAACTGGACATGGACCAACAGACGGGTTCCAAATAGGAAAAGGAATACATCAAGGCTGTATATTGTCACCCTGCTTGTTTAACTTATATGCAGAGTACATCATGAGAAACGCTGGGCTGGAAGAAGCACAAGCTGGAATCAAGATTGCCGGGAGAAATATCAATAACCTCAGATATGCAGATGACACCACCCTTATGGCAAAAAAGTGAAGAGGAACTGAAAAGCCTCTTGATGAAAGTGAAAGAGGAGAGTAAGAAAGTTGGCTTAAAGCTCAACATTCAGAAAACTAAGATCATGGCATCTTGTCCCATCATTTCATGGGAAATAGATGGGGAAACAATGGAAGTAGTGTCAGACTTTATTTTTGGGGGGTTCCAAAATCACTGCAGATGGTGATTGCAGCCATGACATTAAAAGACGCTTACTCCTTGGAAGGAAAGTTATGACCAACCCAGATAGCATATTAAAAAGCAGAGATATTACTTTGCCAACAAAGGTTCATCTAGTCAAGGCTGTGGTTTTTCCAGTGGTCATGTATGGATGTGAGAGTTGGACTCTGAAGAAAGCTGAGTGCCAAAAAATTGATGCTTTTGAACTGCGGTGTTGGAGGAGACTCTTGAGAGTCCCTTGGACTGCAAGGAGATCCAACCTGTCCATCCTAAAGGAGATCAGTCCTGGGTGTTCATTGGAAGGACTGATGCTGAAGCTGAAACTCCAATACTTTCTTACCACCTCATGCGAAGTGTTGACTCACTGGAAAAGACCCGGATGCTGGGAGCCATTGGGCGCATGAGATGAAGGGGACGACAGAGGATGAGATGGCTGGATGGCATCACTGACTCGATGGACATGAGTTTGAGTAAACTCTGGGAGTTGGTGATGGAAAGGGAGGCCTGGTGTGCTGAGATTCATGGGGTCGCAACGAGTCGGACATGACTGAGCAACTGAACTGAACTGAACTGATGTATTGATATTCTACAAGGTGCTAATTAGGTTGTTTAAAAGATCATATTTCTAAAATGATGACCTGACAGTGTGAATAATAATGCCAAGGCATTTGGAGAATAGAGTCAAAATCACTCTGAGGACTTGAGATGGGTCATAACATGTGACCTGTGGACACTCGTTCCCATTTAAGCTTCCGCCACTACGTAATTTTGGTAAACAAAGCTTAGCTCCCTGTAGCTCACAGATTTGAAGAAATATGCTTCTCTACTAGAAAATCTTCTGAAAATCAAAATAAAATGCAGGGTACTTACAGCATGTTTATGCCATCCAAACATTAGAAATACATAGGAGACTCGGAAATACAGATATGATGTTATCTGAAGGTGAAATATTTTTGATAAATATAAACTATTGCCCAAACTTGAATATGTATACAGAAGGGAATCAAAAGTAATGTGGAAAAATCAAATCCACAAAATCAACCTATGATCTGAATCTATTTTGAATTAATGAATAAATATTTATTAAATACTTGGCGTGTGTGTTTCTGTACATTACTCATTTTTATAGTTTTAATCTTTTTAAAATCAAACTTTCTGGCAGAAACCAAGCTTTTCCATTCTCTTAGAATCTATATTGTGCATAGCATCATACTTGACAAAGAGTGAACATGTATTATTGTCTTAGGGGAAGGGGTTCTCAAAGTGCACTAATATCACCTAGAAGGTAGAGTTTGTGATTCAGAGTGTGGGGTGGTATCTGAGAATTTATAGTGCTAACAAGTTCCCAGATAATGCTGATACTGATGATTTAGGAAACACATCTGGAGGATCATTGGCTTAAAACATATATTGTTGTGAAGAGTTCAGGCTTTGGAACCAGGTAGGCCAAAATATTGATGCTTTTGAACTGTGGTGTTGGAGAAGACTCTTGAGAGTCCCTTGGGCTGCAAGGAGATCCAAGCAGTCTATCCTAAAGGAGATCAGTCCTGGGTGTTCATTGAAAGGACTGATGCTGAAGCTGAAACTCCAATACTTTGGCCACCTCGTGCAAAGAGTTGACTCATTGGAAAAGACCCTGATGCTGGGAAGGATTGGGGGCAGGAGGAGAAGGGGGCAACAGAGGATGGGATGGTTGGATGGCATCACCGACTCAATGGACATGGGTTTGAGTAAACTCCAGGAGTTGGTAATGGACAGGGAGGCCTGGCATGCTGCGATTCATGGGGTCAGACACGACTAAGCAACTGAACTGAACTGAACTGAGGCATCGTTTTGAAGCCTAGCTACACTACCTGTGGCTGTATCTTCTTGGATCACCACCTGATCTTATAGAGATCAGGTAATGAGATTACGTAATAAGATTATGAAGATCCCTGTTTCATCAGTTGTGAGGATAAAATTAAATAGTAAATAGAAGTCATTGTGTAACTAGCACACAGTATGTGCTCAGCAGACATTAGTTATTTTTATGAAAGTTTCTCCACTAAGAAAAGGCATGGGGTTACTTGCAAAAGATATTAATTTGAAATGTATATGATAAGTATTATAATAGAGGGATTTTAGGAAATGTTTCAACTTTGTGTTTAGTGATCTTCCTCTGGATCTATCTGAAATAGGGAGGTCATTCAGAGGATTTTGATGTGGGGGAAAAAAAAACAACAAGCCAGTCAATTACCCATTCAAGTTGGTAATTAAAACATTGTCGAAGCATCGGCTGTATTTATATGAAAACAGCTCAATTTGCCTACAGCAGAAAGTAGCTGTCTGGGAAGAAATGTAATATTCAAACAGCCTGTAATCAAAACAGCCACCCCACACCTGGGAAGAGCTTCTTAGTCATTTTTTTTGAGTAGGACAAGGCTGGGAATTAAATGCTTTTCTTTGCAGCAGCAGTAATAACAGTAATTGTAAAAAGACTTTTTTTTTTTTTTTCTTCTGCAATGTGATGATTCCTTTGATTGTCACTGAGCACAGGAAGTAGCAGGGTTTGAAAGTATAGCGTGTGTCCTCATGAAGGAAAAGGAATCGGGCACTTCAAACAATAGCCTATACTGTTTGAATATTATGCTCTCAGTGAATTATCCATGCAGCCCTGGATGAACTATCTGAATTATAATCTCCTGGGGCTGCAGAAGAACTTAATGATGATCTGGTCTCCCCCTGCCTCCATTTGATGTTTGAATGCCTTCTAACAATTCCTTACCAAGCTGTCAGATGTATTCTTCAATACCTCTGGTAGCATGGGACACAACTCCAAAGGTAGTGTGCTCTGACCTTGATCAGCATTTACTGTAAGAACTGTCTTCTTTACATGGAGCTGAAAGCCCATCATTTTTTCATTTATATGAAATTAGTGACTGGGGCTCACCTAAGTCTTCTTTTGTCTTGGCAAATATTTCCATGTCCAAGAGACTACCAAGAAATAATAATTCTAAGAATTCAGATATAGGAAAACTTAAGGGTTTAATCCTAGAATAAATTACTCATCATTAATAAAAAAAAATATCCACAGATGTTCAGAGCTCATATGTGAGCCAGGCATGACTTAAGGCTTCTCTCCCACCTAGGTCTTCATTTTCCTCTGACTTTTCCATTTAAGTTTCCACTGGGCTCTGAGATGTGAACTGTGGCATCCATGGAGACATCCACATTAGATAGATGCATTCATATATTTGTTTGCCAAAGAAATAGTTATCCCTGAGGATAGTCTGTCTCTCGCACTTGTTCATTGTTTAGTAGGATTGAAGCGACTTGACTACGGATGACTGGCATGAGCAAAGAGGGCCTCCAGCCTCAGTTTGTTGCAGTATATTTGTGCATTCTATTCTGGCTTACTGGAGTGCATAAATATATACCAAATGAGCACTACAGGGAAGAAATGCTGCCAGAAGAAAGAAGAAATAGATCATGGACTGGAACCACCTAAAGTAATGTGCCTTGAACTTGTTTGGATAGAAAGGAGGAAAGCATTCCAGGCAAGAAGAGGAACAGGTGTAAAAATAGACATATTGTATTTGGGGACACAGATGAAATCAACAGACACTTGTCTCAGAAAAAAAAAGGACAAGGAGAGGTTTAATAAATACAAGTGTTGCCAAAGTCGAGTCAGGAATTCCAGAAAGATTCATGTGTAGTTCTTGTAGCTGAATACTAGTAACTGAGAACTAGGAACAAAATGTAAGAGGTGCTTCTCTTTTTGCCAATGACTTTCAGCCGAGAGACAAGCTTAGATCAGATGAGTTGATTTGGCTAAATCATGAGCCCACATATTCAAGTTCACATTTGTAAGTGCAGAACATAGTTTATTCTGCACAAAGGAAATGAACGTAATTTCATAATTGTTTTTACAGTGTCACTGTAATGCATGCATGTGTGCATGCTCAGTTGTGTCTGACTCTTTGTGACTCTATGGACTGTAGCCTTTCAGGGTCCTCTGTCCATGGGATTTTCCAGGTAAGAATACTGGAGTGGGTTGCCATTTCCTTCTCCAGGGGATCTTTCTGACCCAGGGATCGAACCCATATCTCCTGCGTTGGCAGACAGATTCTTTACCCCTGAGTCACCTGGAGATCCCCATCACTCTGACAGTACCCTTTAAAATCATTGTGCAGATACATGAAGCCAAACTGGAATCTTTGAAAAATCTCTTGTACCACACTGAAGTTTAATTGCAAGACAGTAAGTTTGCAATATCCCAAGAGCCTGTATTCTCAATTGGGACAGTATTGACATCAAGGAGGTAAAAGTTGATCCTTAAAAGATAGAGCAAAACAATTTACTCCTTATGTATAAAGTACAGATATAAACTGATATAAACAGATATAAACTGCAGTATATAAACTTATATGCAACATATCTGTGACATAAAAATTTCATAGGGCAGCAGTTAGGTTAAAAAAAAAATCCAAAATTAGTTTAAAAGGCTCCTTGAAGGAGTAATAATGAAAAAAGGTTGACAAATAGTGCTTTAATGGAAGAGCAATCAGTCAAGCAGAAGAAGATCCAGGCTGGAAAGTTTAGAAACCTTATTTTTGTTAGTAAATACAGTGGAGACTCAGCTTTCAAGAACACTGTCATCATTTATCACAATCATAGAAACTGATAAAGGCTCCAGAATGCCTACAGTGTTTCTAATTGTAAATAGATAAAGGGTTACATGAGTTGAAATATCTATGTAGCTTGCCTAACATCACAACCTTTCTATACAGAAGTCTATGTGAGAAACCAAATATACACACACATACATACACACACACACACCCACAATCAAGACTTCTCTTCAACAGCATGAACCAGATAAAGGAATTTACATATTTGATTTCAAATGTGTGATAGCAGAATTTAGCAGACCCTTTCACAGCTAATTTTCTTTTTAGGAATAAACCTGCCATGGGAACTAGCCCATGAGTGAGTCAGAGACCTAATTTCCTTGGATGGTTGCTGCTACTTTTTGCTCCTGGCAGACCATTTTCTTATGCTTTTGTACCTGACCTCTCAGGTTAGTCATTTCTTACTTAAATTGTTGTATCATTTCTTGTTGTCAATATTGTTTATGGTGACTTTACATACCTCTAATCTCATCAGTTTCTGTTGCTGAACTCTGAGCAGGCAGTATTATGCACATCTGGTTTGGAACAGCTTTTCACACTACTCCTGTACAAATCTTGCTATGGTGACATCACTTCAGAACCTGCCTGAATAGTATGGTTCAGGTTGAGAACTTTTTGTTCTCAAGTATGACTTAGGCACTAGAAACAGATTACAGGGCTCCATCCACACCCATTGTGAAAGTATTTCTGAAGGTAGGCCTGAGGAATTTGCATTTTTATGAGTGTAAGGCAAGTGCAGAGAAAAAGAGAGCGAGCCTGGCAGTCAGGCAAGAAAAGGAAATTTATTAGAGGGAAAAGAGAGGGTGACTGGCTCTTAAGAAGAACCAGTGTTCTCACTATCTGACAGAGTCCTTCTTATATCCCACCAATGAAAAATTCTCTGAAGGGATGGTCACATAGCCAGAGGTCTGGAATCTGGTGGTCTTGCAGTTTTGAGAAGATAAGCACCAGTGAGATAGCAGGATGCTATTTGGGCAATTTGGTCAGTCTCACAAATCACTGTGATTTCATTTTTCATTTGCAATGTTGACATAACAAACCATCTTATCAATGAGACCCCACGTGGACCCTATCAATGAGCACTCGTATGATTGATTCTGACATCTCTTGAAGCTTGAGCAACACTGTTTTGGTTGCTCTGAGACATCTCTATGGCAATATTTTCCTGTTGCAGGAAGGGTGATCAGATCTCTTTTTCTAGATCATTGTCAAACCGGTGACTCTGGTATGAGCTGCCTTCCTATATTTAATATAAATACTTGGGTATGTCAGTCTTAACCCTCAAGCACCACTGGTAAAGTTATAGGATGAAAGGTTTACTGTCACAAATTTTATCATCACATTTTATCACAAAGCATATAAATGTCCCTAAGTGGATTTATTCTTCACTTCGATGGAGCAGTCCTCTTTCAACTCTCTAATTTCTTAGAAGAATTAAGTTGGAATTATGGAAAGATTTCTGGGGTAGAGTCTGAAATTTAGAGTTAAAGCCTAGCCCTGTAATTATCATGTCTTTTCTTGGTAAGTAACTAGCTTAGCATCTTTGGGCTGTAGTTGTCTAATTGGCTAAAATAGGATCAAAGATTTCCTAGGTATTTAACAAGATATGTAGAAAATCAAAGGAGGGAATGGTTGTTATGGCACCATGAAAAAAAATGTAAAAGAATACATAAGAACTTAAGGTATTATTATTGAAAACTTATTCCAAAATGTAGACATGCTTGTGATGGGAATAATTATTTTTTTCCCATATTATGTTAAGATAATGATGATGGGATTGAGGAATGTTGAGTTGAAGGCAATTTCAAGGAAATGAGATTAAATTTATAAATAATTACTGGAAGTGAACATATGTTCCTGAATGTGAAATGACACCCCCAGAATTTCCCAGGAAGCAAGAGTGACATTTAAGCAATTGAAAACATCAGTGGAACGAATCAACTCACAGAACACAAATTTATGTCAAGAATGAAATAGAAGTGCACTGTTGCATCTGAAAAAAAGGAGAGAGACTTTCAAGAACATTAATAACATGTCTATCACATGGCCTTCTCTACCCAAGAGAAAAAATCCTTTCCCTATAAATCCACCCTAGATACAATGTCCCTCTTACTCTTTCTAATGCACAGCTCTCCTTGTGCCAAAAGTTGCTTTAAAGTCTGTGATGTTTCGTATCTCTTCTCTAAGCTCAGCTCTTTGGTATAAGATTGAAGGCTTTCCCAAATATAATCCTATCCTGCATTTCCAAACTCACTCTCTCACTACGTCCCCTCACTCATTATAGTTGCAACCAACATCGTGCTTTGTATTTCTCAGACTAATCTGTATTTTTCATATCTCTACCCTCTTTCTAGAGCTCCACCTTCTAACTCTTTCTCATGCACACACATCTAATATCTGCCAGTGTATCAAGACCAAGTTAAAATATTACTGCTCTCAGTTATAAATTAAAATCCCACATTAAACTGGTTTAATTTATATCACAAAAGTGAAAAGATCAGACATTGTATTTACTTAATGTATAACTGCTAGATGCTAAAAGGATATCATCAGTAAATCTGTATGTTCCTACCTCTTAGCTCTGATTTCTTTTGTACTGAACAGATTTTTCATCAAGATCTCCTTTTGGAGTAAAAAAAAAAGAAGAAAAAAGGAAAGGCTTCCAATAGCTCCAAGTTCTACTACTTTACCAGCTCTACTAAAGTGAGAAAATCTGTAAAATTTATTTATTGTTATTGTGGCCAAAAAAGGTTTTGGGTAGGGTCCTTGTGGCTGCCACTGGATCATGTGTCCATCTCTAAAGTGACTGCCATGGCTGGGGGATGTGGTACTCTTATTGACAAAGTCATATGCTGAACCTGGTTCTGAGGATGAGGTTATGTCCATCTATACTATAGGGACAAAGAGTAATGGAGGATGAATCCTGGGAGCAAAATATGAATTCTACTAACAGAATAAAGGGGATTGGATGCTGGGGTGGCACAGACATGATATTGTACTTCACCTATTTCTTCTAGCTGGAAGTAGCATCTTATTCTATTAAAATCCCCGTAGCACTTTACAGCTTTCTATCTTGCATTACAGTTATTTGCGCATCCATATCATTTCCCCATTAAACTTGAAGATCCTGGAGACTAAGTGGAAGCTCTGAATCACTTTCTTCCCCATACTGCTTTGCAGGATGCTTTGTTCTTCTTTGTTTTCTGTGGAACACTGTGGAATTACAAACAAGGCACTTAACCTCCTTGGACCTCTTTCTTGAAAAAGAGGCATTGTAATCATTTCTAAGCTCCTTTCTAGTGTCACAATTCTTTGATTCTACTATATAATCAAATAGTTGTTGAGTGAATGACTGAATATAACACAGGGAAAATGCAAGAATACTGTCATACCTTAGATTTGTTTAGATATGCTTCAGGAATGTCAATTATGGACTGAATTAAAAACCCAAATCCAGGAACCCAGCATGTTCAGTATAAAAAAAAATTATCTGACAGGGTTTTTTTTTTTCTCCCTCTGGTTTTCTACACATGTAATGTTTTGGATTAAGAATTGTTTTCCTGTTTGTTACATTCACAAAGGTAGGTGTGAAGGCTCAGTGTTCCATGGAAGGGAAGTGAATGAGAGTTTGTTTTGTTAGCTGGTGTGAGAGTTACTGGGTTACTAAGCCCAAGAACCTGAGTAAAAATAAAGATGCAAGAGGTAAATAACTGGAAGTGAATAGATTCTATAATACTTAAGTTAGTATAATATATAACCTTAAAGTCCTTACTAAGTGTGAGTCAGTATACCGATTATATATTTTGTATTATCTGATTTTTACAATGATCCTATGAACTAGGTCTGGTATTTCCATTTTAAAAAAGGGAAAATAAGAATTAAGATTCAGACTAAACAGCTTGTAAGAACTGACTCAGCAGCAGAGATGTTAATCCCAAGTGGTTCTCTTCTGAATCTAGAACCCAAACGTTCAAATCAGCATATCCTATTGTGTTTAGGGCCATCCTGCATCAGGATGTAATTTTGTACTCAGTGTAATTTTGTTAAACCATGAACTAACCACAGCAGATAACTTAAGATGTTTTCATCATCAACCTTCCTATGGCTTTCTTAAAAGAAGCAAATTTGTAGGCTTCTCTATGATAACAGCAAAATGTATGGAATCTGGCATCAATGATTAGGGTTCAACTTGAAACCAGAGCTCACCTCTGTCCCCTGTTCTGATATCTGTCCCTCTGACGAGATTTCTCGAATGAGTAGTGGTATCCAAGAATTTTCCACACCTGCAAGATAAGTGTGTGCAAGATAAGCACTTTTTCTTATGGCCCTCATAGTCAAATGGATAGCCAAGTAGTCTCTGTGAATGTCCAGACATGTCAGATGTGTTGTATCTGACCTCTCAGCTTTCCAATCCTCTATTCTGTGTGGCCCCCGATAGCTGTGTTTCTTTAAAGCAAAGAGGATAGAGGGAAGTCCTTGATCTTTTTCTAATTATAATCCCACAGAAAGTGGCAGACAAACATAATGGAACAAAGCATGTCATCATGTAGATTCCCCTTATGTTTGCCCCAAATTCGTTGATGCTGGGTCTTATTAAAGATGACAGGAGAAAAACCTGAAGAGTCAGTTTCTGTTTGAAGATGCCAACCTCCTCAGCAGGCCTGGTCAAGTCAGCTGCCACTTCATTAGCCAGGAACTGGACAATCTTTACGAAGTGGTTCTCGATTCATTAGTACTAAGTGACACAGTTGACTTACAAGTATTAATGATTTGACACTTTTATCGCAGGGTCACTGGAGAGGGGCATTGCATGAAGGGTATCTCAGTTTTCCAGAGCTCAGTTGCCAGTTTTTTTTAACGAGCATTTAACTCCAGTTGGTTGCCTTATTTTCTTGATTCTAGGTTACCATCATTTTAATAATAGCTTTTCAAGGAAAACTCTATTGTTTGAAACGGGATTGATATATTCATTGTACAGTAAAGGTAATGTAGATGATATACATATTTATTATTTTACGTATTATATATTGTTTTCTGGATACTATATTACATATTATCTAGAGCTCTGTAGGTAAGTGGAAAGATGTTATCCTAGTTTAAATTTAAAAATATACAACAAATAGATTTAGATCACTTTATGTGAGTGTGTGAGTATTCTTTCCTGGAGAATCCCAGGGACAGGGGGGCCTGGTAGGCAACAGTCCATGGGGTCACAAAGAGTTGGACATAACTGAAGCGACTTAGTACACACGCACATGTATGCATACCTGTCCACATATATGACATTTATGTTTCCTTTCTACTGTTATCAGTAGGATGTTGTCAGTGTGTATGTGCATGCTCAGTCATGTCCAGCTCTTTGTTATGCCCTGGACTATAGCTCACCAGGCTCCTTTGTCCACGGAATTTTTCAAGAATACTGGAGTGGGTTGCCATTTCCTTCTCCAGGGGATCTTTGGAACCCAGGGATCTAACCTGGGTCTCCTGCACTGCAGGCAGTTTATTTACCACTGTGCTGTCTGGGAAGTTGTGGTGCTAACAGAAAGCCACCCACTAAAGATACTTCTGAGTTGACAGGAAATATTCTGAGGACCTCCAGATCAAGCCTAGGTGGCCTAGGTCAGCCTTTGAACAAGATATAATGGTATTTGTGATTGTAATGAAGAAAATACTATGTCCAAATAATGACACCATGCTGTCTGAAAAATAAATGAGCTATCCCAAGCAAGATTAATCTGCATTTCTAGAGAAGTGGAGTGAAGAGGAGTAAAGTTTGATAACATCTCTCAAACATATCCAGGAAAGAAGATTCTGTACCCCACCCAGAAGTTTCTAGTATCTGTCACAGTATTTATAGATTTACTCATCATTCCTTTGGCAAATGACAGAGTAGTATATTTTGTGCCATACACTGTGTTGAGTTTTAAAGATATGACTGTAAACAAACAAAAAAACATTTTTATACCTTTCCCAAACAGACAAAAGGGAAGGTAATCAATAATGAATGTACAACCAAGTCATGGATTACAGACTATAAAAAGTACAAAGAAAGAGATAAACAGAGGCATGCCAGGTGCATCAATTTCAATTCAGTCACTCAGTCACGTCTAGCTCTTTGCGACCCCATGGACTGCAGCATATCAAGCTTCCCTGTCCATCACCAACTCCCAGAGCTTATTCAAACTCATGTCCATTGAGCCAGTGATGCCATCCCACTATCTCATCCTCTGTCATCCCTTCTCCTCCTGCCTTCAATCTTTTCCAGCATCAGGGTCTTTTCCCAATGAATCTGTTTTCGCATCAGGTGGCCAAAGTATTGGAGTTTCAGATTCAGCATCAGACCTTCCAATGAATATTCAGGACTGATATCTTTTAGGGTGGACTGGTTGGATCTCCTTGCTGTCCAAGGGACTCTCAAGAGTCTTCTCCAACACCACAGTTCAAATGCATCAATTCTTCAGCACTCAGCTTTCTTTATGGTCCAACTCTTACATCCATACATGACTACTGGAAAAACCATAGCTTTGACTAGATGGACCTTTGTTGGTAAAGTAACATCTCTGCTTTTTAATATTCTGTCTAGGTTGATCATAGCTTTTCTTCCAAGGAGCAAGTGTCTTTTGAGTTCATGGCTGCAGTCACCATCTACAGTGATTTTGGAGTCCAAAAAAATAGTCTCTCACTGTTTCCATTGTTTCTCCATTTATTGTCATGAAGTGATGGGACTCGATGCCATGATCTTAGTTTCCTGAATGTTGAGTTTTAAGCTAACTTTTTTACTCTCCTCTTTCACTTTCATCAAGAGGTTCTTTAGTTCTTCACTTTTCTTCCATAAGGGTGCTGCCATCTGCATATCTGAGGTTATTGATATTTCTCCCAGAAATCTTGATTCCAGCTTATGCTTCATCCAGTACAGCATTTTGCATAATATACTCTGCATGTAAGTTAAATAGGCAAGGTGACAATATACAGCCTTGGATGTACTCCTTTCTCAATTTGGAACCAGTGTGTTCTTCCATGTCCGGTTCTAACTGTTGCTTCTTGACCTGCATACAGATTTCTCAGGAGGCAGATCAGGTGGTCTGGTATTCCCATCTCTTGAAGAATTTTCCACAGTTTATTGTGATCCACACCGTCAAAGGCTTTGGCATAGTCAATAAAGCAGAAAAGCAAAAGTTGATGTTTTTCTGGAACTCTTGCTTTTTCAATGATCCAGCAGATGTTGGCAATTTGATCTCTGGTTCCTCTGCCTTTTCTAAAACCAGCTTGAACATCTGGAAGTTCATGGATCATGTACCATTGAAACCTGGCATTGATAATTTTGAGCATTACTTTGCCAGCATGTGAGATGAATGCAATTGCGTGGTAGTTTGAACATTCTTTGGCATTGCCTTTCTTTGGGATTGGATTGAAAACTGACCTTTCACAGGCCTGTGACTAGTGCTCAGTTTTCCAAATTTGCTGGCATAGTGAGTGCAGCACTTTCATAGCATCATCCTTTAGGATTTAAAAGAGCTCAATTGGAATTCCATCACCTCCACTAATTTTGTTCATAGTGATGCTTCCTAATGCCCAGTTTGACTTCACATTCCAGGATGTCTGGCTCTAGGTGAGTGATCACACCATCATGGTTATCTGAGTCATGAAGATCTTTATGTATAGCTCTTCTGTGTATTCTTGCCACCTCTTCTTAATATCCTCTGCTTCTGTTAGGTCCATGCCATTTCTATCATTTATTGAGCCCATCTTTGCATTAAATGTTCCCTTGGTATCTAATTTTCTTGAAGAGATCTCTAGTCTTTCCCATTCTATTGTTTTCCTCTATTTCTTTGCATTGATCGCTGAGGAAGGCTTTCTTATCTCACCTAGCTATTCTTTGGAACTCTGCATTCAAATGAGAATATCTTTCCTTTTCTCCTTTGCCTTTCACTTCTCTTCTTTTCTCAGCTGTTTGTAAGGCCTCCTTAGGCAACCATTTTGTCTTTTTGCATTTCTTTATCTTGGGGATGGTCTTGATCCCTGCCTCTTATACAGTGTCACGAACCTCTGTCCATAGTTCTTTAGGCACTCTATCAGATCTAATCCCTTGAATCTATTTCTCACTCCCATTGTATAATTGTAAGGGATTTGATTTAGGTCATATATGAATGGTCTAGTGGTTCTCCCTACTTTCTTCAATTTAAGTCTGAATTTGGCAATAAGGAATTCAAGATCTGAGCCATAATCAGCTCCCAGTCTTGTTTTCACTGACTATATAGAGCTTCTCCATCTTTGGCTTCAAAGAATATAATCAATCTGATTTAGGCATTGACCATCTGGGGATGTTCATGTGTCGAGTCTTCCCTTCCAACAGGAAAAGGGTGTTTGCTATGACCAGTGCATTCTCTTTGCAAAACTCTGTTAGCCTTTGACCTGCTTTGTTTTGTATTCCAAGGCCAAATTCACCTGTTACTCCAGGTATTTCTTGACTTCCTACTTTTGCATTCCAGTCCTCTATAATGAAAAAGTTGGACTAAATTCCAAGGAGCTGGTCATAAATAGAATGTGGGGAAAAACATTCTAGAAAAAGGGGGAAAAGAGTTAAAGACCCTAAATAAAAATCTCATAGTAAGCAAATATAGCCAGAGGACAGAGCAGGAAGGAGAGTGTAATGAAAGGAACTTGAGGTACATAGGTTGGGTCACACAGTGCCTTGTAGACTTCTGCATGAAGTTTATTTATTAATCTAAATCAAATATCCTGTTTGATGCCTGTATCACTTCTCTCTCTCTCTTTCTCTCTCTGTTTTGTTTCATGTGGCTGGATCCTCTGGTACATGTTAAGGAGAAGAAATAGAGATTACCCTTATCTTTTTTTATTAATTTTCAGGATTGCATCTAAAATGTAGTCACTTAAAATATTTGCTATAGTTTTCTCATGGATATCCTTTGTCAGGCTAAGAAAAACATCTTCTGGTTTTAAATGAGAATGATTTTCTTCATAAAAAATCTTTGACTCTTGAATGCTTGATCTGTGTCTGATAAGATGATCACATTTTGATTTCTGTATCTATTAAAGTGGTATATTTTATAGACTTTATTATTTTAAATAATCTTATAATCCTGACAAAGCCTACTTATTCTACATATCTCTATCTATATATTTATTGTGTTTATTATAATATGCTGCTAAATTCAGCCAGTATTTATTTTCTTTAGTCTTTTTGATCTGTGTGCTTAGAAGAGAGTGTTTTGTGATTATTTTCTGTGCTGTCCTTTTCTTATTTAGAATTAAGGTTATATGCACCTCATACAATGAGTTGAGTATTTCCCCTCCTTTTCTATTTTCTGAAATGTTTTAAATTTTGGCATAATAACTGTATGGATTTTGGATCTCCTGTGAAGGGACACTTTTATGTATTCAGTTTTTCAATGCCCATTGGTTCATACTGGTTTGGGTTGTTCATAGTTTTCTAGAAAACAATCCTGTTTTCTTTTCAAAATTATTGACATAAAGTTATTCATTAATAATGATTAAAGATTCTTCTCTGAATTGCTGTATGCTGTAAATTGTATCCCCCAAAGTAACTTTAATCTGTAGCATTTGTCAATTTCCATGGTGTAAATACTTTGCCACAGTAGATTTCAAGCTATCAGCATGGCATCAGTGAACATGGAATTGGTCCATTATCAGCTCTCTAGTATCTTCTAGCTTCTGCATACCAGTAAGTTATACTTTTTTCTTTTTCCTTTCTGATTTTATCTATCTGTGCTCTTTATCTGCTCCCTGCCCCAGCCACACAAATTTGTAAATTAGTTGTGTTAGAGAATTTTGTATTTTATTAGACTATCTTAAAAGAATGAGTTTCCAGTTTTGTAGAGTCCTTCTTTTGTTCCTTTGTTTTCTCTCTTATAAATTTTTAATGTAATCTTCCTGTCCTTAGGGTTGGCCTTTACTTTTAAAAAAAATTAAAAACTAGAAATTTAAAAGCATTTATTTTCTATTTGTTTAGTAACAAATGAACTTAAACATATAGATTTATAAATACTTTTTAGCTACACGACACAAATTTTCATTTAGTATTCTCATATGTCAATCCTACAGATTCAGTGATCTATAAAATTCAGGTGTCTAAAATGTATTCCTTTGCTTTTTGGTAAGGAGGGCTTCCCTTTCATGAATAATTCCTAACTAATACCTGTAGGGCAAAGAAGATTAGATGATAGCATTTCTTTGAAATCTGAAACCAAGTGTGTGACTTTGCTCCAGTTTATGCATGCCTGAATGAGTATATTGTCTTTAAAATCATTTCTACCTTATGAAATATTTAATTCCAGTGTTTGTAATACAGATATGTGTTTACTATTTGTTCTGGTGGAAAGCATTTTAAAACATCCCTCAGGCACACCTCCCCAAAACAACCACTGTATTAATACACATCTCAACAAACACAACTCCTTAAAAAGTTAAATGTAATTATCAAAAACTGTCTTCAAATAAATTACTCTATAATGTCTCTCTTCCACAATACTCCATGTAGCAGTTTTTTAATTTTTAAACACTGATCACTTAGAACTTTGCTAACAAAGCATACGTATGCTACTCATTGTTTATATAACTGAACTTCAAAAAAAAATTTACTAAAGACAATGAAAGCAGTGCAAATGATGCATTACATTATCACTGCCACCAACTAAAAAACCAGGAATGCAAATGCAAAGATGATTGATAACTCTCATTTCTTGCTGCTCAAAAGATACTCAAAATTCAAATTCAACTCTGTAAGAAGCAATAGGGAGTTACATTGAATTCCTTTAAATCGTTATAATTCTTGTACTCTTAAGAGAATATCTTAGTGTTACTTTAGCAGATGTAGAGATAAATGTATAGATTTACAGACATATATGCCTATTTTTATTCTTTTAAGATTCTTAGTCTTGCTAATTTTTTCTTCTCCTTCATCTGTCAATTTCTCATAAAGGTGTTTTAAAATATCCCAATACAATTGTGGATTTGTCAATTCCCTTTTATGCTGTTGGATTTTACTTCACATACTTTAATGCCAGGATGATGTGAACATTCAGAGTTCACAGGTTTTATATCTGCTCAGTGAATTATTATTTTTATTACTGTGTAGTGTTCCTCTTTATTCCTGTTAATGAGATCTGCCCTGTAATATAAGTTATTCCCATTTTTAATATTGCTATCCAGCTCATTTTTATTTCAGCTTCATTTCAAGAGTGTTGCAGATGTCTTTCTTCTAAATAGGTCATTGCTATATGTTGCTATCTTTCTGTAATATGGTAATATTTGTCTTTTAATCAGTGAGTTCAATTTCATTATATTCATTACAATTATTGATGTATTTGGACTTATTTCTACCACATGGTTACCATCTTTTTTCTGTGTTTCTTATCCTCTCCTCTGCCTTTTGTTACATTGATAAAAAATTTAATCTTCAAATAAATAAAAATTCTAAAGCTATTCAGGATTTCAATTCTTTTCCAGGCCAAGAAAGAACCCATGGCATATTTTAACTAACCATTTTACCTTGTTACGTTTGTTTTACTAAACAAATAAAAATAGTTGTCATATTAATTTGATTATTAATACAACCTGACCATAAAGAAAACAAATCCTGAAATCTCAGTGGCATGACAAAACACATTTTTAAAAGTTTCTTTTCATGCAAAGTCCACATTAGGCAGCTCCTTTCCAAACAGATTTGGAAACCCTCTTAGCTTCTACCTTGCAAGAGGTCACAGGGACCTCTTAGACTTACAGTTAGAAGTTCAGAATTAGAGCCTCTTCCATGATGTCAGGATGGTGTCAGATCCAAAGCTAGTGCACAACTTGGCCTTGTTCCCAAGACTGAGTCCACATGTTCCTTGCCTCCCAGGCCCTTAGCTCTGACAAAGCTTTCCCAATTAAAGATTGACAACCTTTATTGGAATAGGGTGGCAGAACGATCTTCCAGAATTAGACATTTTTTATCCCAGGCTCTGGCTAGAAGCTGTGAACCTTCCTTTAGGTCACTAACTTTAAAGAGTTCCCACTGCCTGCTTTACTCCCTGACCCAGGGGAGCGTTCCCTTCTGCCTTGGCCATGTGTGTTCTGAATCTGGTCCACTGAGCCAAAAGAGGATTGTAATCATAAACTCACCACTGCTCAGGTATCCAATTGCTTCTTTTATACCTACCTCTCATTTCATTTCTTTCATTCTATGGTTGTGATTCATTTTAGTATGTTAATAAAAGTGACTTACCTACATTTTGAACAACATAAATATACACTAGTATACATTTTAAAGTCTATTAGAAATCATCCCATAAGATTAATTTTATGTGTTCCTTCTTGCAAAGTGACATTTTAGCTACTGTTACTTTCACTCAAGAGCTGAACTACATACATCCACCATCGTCTGTGACGGGCCCAGAGCAGCTCATGGCTTTGGTTCTCCTTTTGCTTTGTTTCTAATCCATTTCTCTTTATCTTGTTTTGGGATCCTGTTGTATATTTGTTCATTTGTGTTTTGCATATCATTGTGATGTATTTGGAGTGGAGTGAGCAAATCAAAGCATGAAATTACTGTTACCTAGATCAGAATTATCATTTCAATGTATTTCATTATTCTAAGGAAATGGGAGATTGAGTTTAAACAATGAAGTTTTTCCCAATATGTTTGATTTACTTTTAATGATATTATTTATTTTTGAATTTAAAATAGCATTAGTTTTTTTAAAATGTTTAGCATATGGCCACATGGATTAAAATAAACTGTTGTGATATATTTCTCTCAACCTTGTTACTCCTACGTGCTCTGTCAGAGATCCATAAATGCACACTACAGTATGTTTTTAGACCCTGTGAACAACACATAATAACATGATCTGCTTCAGCTCAGGTGGGAGGATGGTTATGAACCCCTTTGACTTCAGTGAAGAATAGAGAAAACCTTATGTTGAGAGCTCTTAAAGACTTTCCCATTACTTGAAGAGCTTTTCGAGGATGGGAGCTGTGGAAGTAACTCTCAAATATATTTGCCTCCTTTTCTGTCACTGCAGACAAGATAAAAAATGGTCTGCACTCTACTCACAAGAGAGTCAATGCTGAAATGATTCATTTCTGCTTCATGTGAACTAAGAAACACAGGAAACATCACTAAAAAAAAAAACCACAAAGGCTTAAGCTCTCTATTGATCATGTTGTCAACAAATAGTTGTTGAGTCACCAGTGTGTTCCGGGTATTGTCCTTTGTTGTTCAGTCACTCGGTCTTGTCTGACTCTTTGCAACCTCATAAACTGCATCACACCAGGATCCTCTGTCCTCCACTATCTCCCAGAATTTGCTCAGATTCAATTTGTCCGTTGAGTTGGTAATGATATCTAACCATCTCATCCTTTGTTTCCCCCTTTTCCTTTTGCCTTCAGTCTTTCCAAGCATCAGAGTCTTTCCCAATGAGTCAGCTCCTTACATCAGATGGCCAATTTATTGAAACACCAGCATCATCCTTCCAATGAATATTCAGGGTTGATTTCCTTTAGGAGGCATTTTTCAAGGTACTGGCAATATAGAAGTACACAAAACATAGTTTAAAAAATCCCTGTCTATATAGATGTAGAAACAAGTAATATATGTAAAATGTTGGACAGATGATATACACTATACTATAAAACAAAGCAGGGAAGTCATGTTTAAAATTGTCATTTTAAACTGAGTGGTACCCAATGTTCATCGCAGCACTGTTTATAATAGCCAGGACATGGAAGCAACCTAGATGCCCATCAGCAGATGAATGGATAAGGAAGCTGTGGTACATATACACCATGGAATTTTACTCAGCCGTCAAAAAGAATTCATTTGAACCAGTCCTAATGAGATGGATGAAACTGGAGCCCCTTATACAGAGTGAAGTAAGCCAGAAAGATAAAGAACATTACAGCATACTAACACATATATATGGAATTTAGAAAGATGGTAACGATAACCCTATATGCAAAACAGAAAAAGAGACACAGAAATACAGAACAGACTTTTGAACTCTGTGGGAGAAGGTGAGGGTAGGATGTTTCAAAAGAACAGCATGTATACTATCTATGGTGAAACAGATCACCAGCCCAGGTGGGATGCATGAGACAAGTGCTTGGGCCTGGTACACTGGGAAGACCCAGAGGAATCGGGTGGAGAGGGAGATGCCAGGGGGGATCGGGATGGGGAATAAGTGTAAATCTATGGCTGATTCATATCAATGTATGACAAAACCCACTGAAATGTTGTGAAGTAATTAGCCTCCAACTAATAAAAAAATTAAAAAAAAAAAAAAAAAAGAAAAAGAAAAATAAAAAAAAAATAAACTGAGTGGTAATTGAGGAGGTGATACTGCTACAAAACATAAGAAGGGCTGTGAGCAAGTCACATGGACCATGTGAGGGACAGCTTTGGGGCAGGGGCTACTGAGCAGCTAAATAGGTGTGAGAGTACTCAGAGAAGTGATCAGAGAGCACTTAAAAGTAGGATTTCTGGATTATATGGGAGCTATTTTAAATTTTTTGAGGAACCTCTCTATACTGTTTTCTTTAGAGGCTGTATCAATTGACATTCCCACCAACAGTGCACCAGAATTCCCTTTTCTCCATGTCCTCACAAACATTTTTAATCTTTAGTCTTTCTGATAACAGCCATATTCTAACAGGAATGTGGTGGTATCTCATTGTGGTTTTGATTTGCATTTCCCTGATGATTACTGATGTTGAATATCTTTTAATGTACTTATTAGCTATTTGTGTGTCAACTTCAGAAAAATGTGACAAAGTCCTTTGCCCAGTTTTTAATCACACTGCTCCTTCATTAATTTATTTGTTTAACTTTTGAGTTGTATGAGTTGCTTATATATTTTGGATATTGATCCCTTTTCAGATATATGGTATGCAAATATTTTCTTCCATTCTCTATTGATTATTTCTTTTCCTGTGCATTTAGTTTGATGTAATTCCACTTATTTTTTCTTTCATTGTTAAATGCTTTTCATGTCGTATCCAAAAAATTGTTGCCAAAATCTATGTTAAGAAGCTTTTACCCCTATGTTTTCTTCTAAGAGGTTTATCGTTTCAAGTCTTATGTATATGTCTTTCATTCACTGTAAGTTAATTTATGTAAGTGATATAAGATAAGGATCCAATTTAATTTTTCTGCATGAATTTATCCAGGTTTCCTAACACCATTTTTTAAAGAGACTGTGCTTTCACAATTGAGTATTCTTGGCTCCATTTTCAAATATTAGTTGATCGTATATGTGGGAGTTTATTTCGGGGATCTTGATTCTCTCTCATTGGTATACATGTCTTTTAATGCTAGCCTCACACAACTTTGATTACTGTAGCTTTGAAGTATAGTATGAAATCAGGAAGTGTGATCCCTCTATCTTTGTTCTTCTTCCTCAGAATTGCTTTAGCTATTTGGAATCTTCTATGGTTCCATAGAAATTTTAAGGTTGTTTTTTCTATTTTTGTGAAAGATGTCATTGAAATTATGACAGGAATTGCATTGAATCTATAGGTGACTTTGGATAGAATAGACATGTTAACTATATTAACTTTTCTGAACAATGAACATGAGATATTTTTCTATTTATTTGTGTCTTCTTTATTTTTAGTCATCAGTGTATAGATCTTTCACTTCCTTGGTTTAATTTATTCTTATGTATTTTATTATTTTGATGCCATTATAAATAAGATTGTTTTCTTTATGTTTTCATACATCTTATTGTCAGAATATAGAAGTACAACTGATTTTTATATATTGATATTGTATCCTGAAACTTTACTAAGTTTATTTGTTCTTAACAATTTTTTGCTAATCTTTAATATTTTCTATATAAAAGATGTCACCAGCAAACAGCAGTTTTACTTGTTCTTTTCCAATTTGGATAACTTTTATTCCTTTTTCTTGCCTAATTACCTATCTAGGACTTTCTGAACTATGTTGAATAGAATTGGTGGGGGTAGACATCCTTGTTTTGTTCTTGGCCTTTAAGCCAAAGCTTTTAAACTTTAATTCTTGAGTATAATATTAAATGTGGATTTGCCATATATGATCTTGTTTATATTGAGGTATGTTACTTCTATATTCAATTCATTGAGTTTTTTTCATAAATGGATCTTAAATTTTATCAAATGCTTTCCCTTAATCTATTGTGATATGAATTTTTGTTTTTAATCCTGTATATGGCTTATATCACATTGCATACATTGAATCATCCATGCATCCCAGGGATAAATCCCTCTTGATCCTGGTGTATGATCCCTTAATGTGCTGTTGAATTCAATTTGTTAATGTTTTCTTGAGAATTTTTGCTTTTATATTCATACAGTACACTCACTTGTAGTTATATTTTCTATAGTATTGTTGCCTGACCTTGATATCAGGTAATACTGGCATCATAAAATGAGTTTAGGAGTTTTACTTCCTCTTCAGTTTCTTAGAGCAGTTGGCATTAAATATTTGATAGAATTTACCTGTGAAATCAAATCATCCTGGGCTTTTCTTTGTTGGTTTCTGATTATTGTTTTAATCTTCTTGTTTTGGGTCAATTAAGATTTTCCTTTTATTTATGATTCAGATCTCTTATATTGCATAGTTCTAGAAATTTATCCATTTCTCTTATGTTGACCAATTTGTTGGCATTGTTCATATTATTTCCTTTTAACCCTTTGTATTTGTGTGATGTTATAATGTCATCTTTTTATTTATAACTTCATAATAATTTATAGTTTTCTTTAACATTCTAAAAAGTGTATCTTATTTTTGTTTGTTTGTTATATTGTTTTCCTGTTTTTTATTTCATTTATTTCTGCTATGCTCTTTATTTCCTTCCTTCTGCTAACTTTTGGATTCACTTTATTGCTCTTTTTATAGTACTTTTAAAAAAGTATTTGTTTATTTATTTATTTATTCCCATTTATTTTTATTAGTTGGAGGCTAATTACTTTACAATATTGTAGTGGTAATGTGTAAAGTTAGGCTGTTTGAGGTTTTATTTAAAATAGGCATTATTAATTTCCCTCTTAGCAATATTTTTGCTCTATTTGATATGTTTCGGTATGTTGTGTTTCCATTTTTATTTGTTTCAAAATATTTTATTTCCCTTTCAGATTTTTCATGGACCAATTAGAGGTTTAGAAGTGTGTAGTTTAATTTCCACAGTTTGTGAATATTCCAGTTTTTTTTTTCTATTACTGATTTAAGTTTTATACGATTGTGGTCAGAAATATTTGATAAAATATTGATTTCAATATTTTTAAAAAATTATTATAGTTCTGAAGAATGTTCTATGTGCACTTTAGAAGACTGCATTTTTTCTGTTGTTGGACAGAATGTTCTGTGTATTTCTCTTAGGGCCATTAGGATTAAAGTATAGTTCAAACCAATGTTTTCTTATCTGTTTTCTGTATGGATGATATAAATGGGGTATTGAAGTCTTTAACTCATAGTGAGTGTTGTCTTATACTCCCTTCAGATATGTTAGTATGTGCTTACAATATTTAGATATTCCAATGTGTGTTCAGTTCAGTTCAGTTCAGCTGCTCACTCGTGTCAGACTCTTTGCAACCCCCTGGACTGCAGCATGCCAGGCCTCCCTGTCCATCACCAACTCCCAGAGTTTACTCAAACTCATGTCCATTGAGTTGGTGATACCATCCAACCATCTCATCCTCTGTCTTCCCCTTCACCTCCCGCCTTCAAACTTTCCCAGCATCAGGGTCTTTTCCAATGAGTCATTTCTTTGCATCAGATGACCAAAGTATTGTAGTTTCAGCTTCAACATCAGTCCTTCAAATGAATATTCAGGACTGATTTCCCTTAGAATGGACTGGTTGGATCTCCTTGCAGTCCAAGGGACTCTCAAGAGTCTGCTCCAACACCGCAGTTCAAAAGCATCAATTCTTTGGTGCTCAGCTTTCTTTATAGTCCAGCTCTCACATCTATACATAACTACTGGAGAAACAATAGCCTTTACTAGACAGACCTTTGTTGGTAAAGTAATGTCTCTAATTTTTAATATGCCATCTAGGTTGGTCATAACTTTTCTTCCAAGGAGCAAGCATCTTTTAATTTCATGGCTGGGGTTATCATCTGGAGTGATTTTGGTGCCCAAGACAATAAAGTCTGTCACCATTTCCACTGTTTCCCATTCTATTTCTTCTATGCCATGAAGTGATAGGACCAGATGCCATGATAGTAGTTTTCTGAACACTGAGCTTTAAGCCAACTTTTTCACTCTCCACTTTCATTTTAATCAAGAGGACCTTTAGTTCTTCTTCACTTTCTGTCATAAGCATGGTGTGATTTGCATATCTGAGGTTATTGATATTTCTTCCAGCAATCTTGATTCCAGCTTGTACTTCCTCCAGTCCAGCATTTCTCATGATGTACTCTGCATATAAGTTAAATAAGCAGGGTGACCATATACAGGCTTGACATACTCCTTTTTCCTATGTGGAACCAGTCTGTTGTTCCATGTCAGTTCTAACTGCTGCTTCTTGACCTGCATACAGATTTCTCAGGAGGCATGTCAGGTGGTCTGGTATTCCCATCTCTTGAAGAATTTTCCACAGTTTGTGGTGATCCACAGAGTCAAAAGCTTTGGCATAGTCAATAAAACAGAAATAGATGTTTTTCTGGAACTCTCTTGCTTTATCAATAATCCAGTGCATGTTGGCAGTTTGATCTCTGGTTCCTCTGCTTTTTCTAAATCCAGCCTGAACATCTGGAAGTTCACAGTCCACGTATTGCTGAAGCCTGGCTGGAGAATTTTGACTGTTACTTTAAAAACGTGTGAGATAAGTGCAGTTGTGTGGTAGTTTGAACATTCTTTGGCATTGCATTTCTTTGGGATTGAAATGAAGCCTGACCTTTTCCAGTCCTATGGCCACTGCTGAGTTTTCCAAATTTGCTGGCATATTGAGTACAGCATGTTCACAACATCATCTTTTAGGATTTGAAAGAGCTCAAGTGGAATTCCATCATCTCCACTAGTTTTGTCCATAGCGGTGCTTCCTAAAGCCCACTTGACTTCGCATTCCAGGATGTCTGGCTCTAGGTGAGTGATCACAGCATCGTGATTATCTGGATCAGGAAGATCTTTTTTGTATACTTCTTCTGTGTATTCTTGCCAACTCTTCTTAATATCTTCTGCTTCTGTTAGGTCTGTACCATATCTGTCGTTTGTTGAGCCCATCATTGCTTGCAATGTTCGCTTTGCATGTCTAATTTTCTTGAAGAGATCTCTAGTCTTTCCCATTCTATTCTTTTTCTTTACTTCTTTGCAGTGATCATCGAGGAAGGCTTTCTTATCTCTCCTTGCTATTCTTTGGAACTCTGCATTCAAATGGGTATATCTTTCCTTTTCTCCTTTGCTGTTTGCTTCTCTTCTTTTCACAGCTATTAGGCCTCCTCAGATACCCATATTGGGTTTTTGCATTTCTTTTTCTTGGGGGTGGTCTTGATCCCTGTCTCCTGTACAGTGTCACAAACCTCCATCCATAATTCATCAGGCAGTCTGTCTTATTATATCTAATCCCTTGAATCTTTTTCTCACTTCCACTGTATAATCATAAGGGATTTGATTTAGGCCATACCTGAATGGTCTAGTGGTTTTCCCTACTTTCTTCAATTTAAGTCTGAATTTGGCAATAAGGAGTTCATGATCTGAGCCTTAGTCATCTCCCAGTCTTGTTTTTGCTGACTGTATAGAGCTTCTCCATCTTTGGCTTCAAAGAATATAATCAGTCTGATTTCAGTATTGACCATCTGGTGATGTCCACGTGTGGAGACCTCTCTTGTGTTGTTGGAAGAGGGTGCTTGCTATGACCAGTGCATTCTGTTGGCAAAAGTCTATTAGTCTTTGCCCTGCTTCATTCTGTACTTCAAGGCCAAATTTGCCTGTTACTCCAGGTGTTTCTTGACTTCCTACTTTTGCATTCCAGTTCCCTATAATGAAAAGGACATCTTTTTGTTCTATAAGATCTTGTAGGTCTTCATAGAACTGATCAACTTCAGCTTCTTCAGCATTACTGGTCGGGGCATAGGCTTCGATTACCATTGTATTGAATGGTTTGCCTTGGAAATGAACAGAGATAATTCTGTCGTTTTTGAGATTTCATCCAAGTAGTGCATTTTGGATTCATTTGTTGACTATGATGGCTACTCCATTCCTTCTAAGGGATTCTTGCCCACAGTAGTAGATATAATGGTCATCTGAGTTAAATTCACCCATTCCAGTCCATTTTAGTTTGCTGATTCCTAA
This sequence comes from Cervus canadensis, assembly GCF_019320065.1. Taxonomy (NCBI): domain Eukaryota; kingdom Metazoa; phylum Chordata; class Mammalia; order Artiodactyla; family Cervidae; genus Cervus; species Cervus canadensis. The sequence goes on from NC_057389.1 coordinate 45,005,464, forward strand.
AACGTCTATGTTCACTCTTGCCATCTCCTGTTGACCACTTTCAATTTGCCTTGATTCATGGTCCTAGCATTCCAGGTTCCTATGCAATATTTCTCTTTAGAGCATTGGACTTTACCTCCATCACCAGTCTCATCCACAACTGGGTATTATTTTTGCTTTGGCTCCATCTGCTCATTCTTTCTGAAGTTATTTCTTCACTGATATCCAGTAGCATATTGGGCACCTACCGACCTAGGGAGTTCATCTTTCAGTGTCCTATCTATTTGCCTTTTCATACTGTTGATGGAGTTCTCAAGGCAGGAATAGTGAAGTGGTTTCCCATTCCCTTCTCCAGTGGACCACATTTTGTCAGAACTCTCCACCATGACCCGTCGTTCTTGGGGGCCCTACATGGCATGGCTCATAACTTCATTGAGTTAGACAAGGCTCTGGTCCATGTGATCAGATTGGCTAGTTTTCTATGATTGTGGTTTTCAGTCTTTCTACCCTCTGATGGAGAAGGATAAGAGGCTTGTGGAAGCTACCTGATGGGAGAGACTGACTGAGGGGGAAACTGGGTTGTTTTAATGGGCAGGGCCATGCCCAGTAAATGTTTAATCCAATTTCCTTTGATGGATGGAGCTGTGTCCCCTCCCTCCTATTTACCTGTGGCCATATTATGGTGGTAATGAAGATGATGACGACCTCCTTTAAAAGATCCTGTGCTACACTGTGCCCGTAAACCTGCAGAAGGCCACCACCCACCCATGCCTCTGCTGGAGACTCCTGGACACTCCCAGGCAAGTCTGGGTCAGTCTCTTGTGCAGTCATTGCTCCTTTCTCCTGGTTTCTGGTGCACATAAGGTTCTGTTTGTGCCCTGCAAGAGTCTGTTTCCCCAGACCTGTGTAAGTTCTGGCAGCTCTATGTTGGGGTTAATGGTGACTTCCTCAAAGAGGGCATATGCCATACCCAAGTCTGCTTCCTCCAGTGCCCCTGCGGCAGTCCACTGCTGACGCGTACCTCCACAGGAGATGCTCAAACACAGTTCTGTCTCAGTCTCTGTGGGGTCCCTGGTTCCTGGTGCACACAAAGTTTGTTTTAGCCCTCTGAGTGTCTCCAGCAGGATTGGGGTTTGATTCTACACATGAATTCGCCCCTCCTACCATCTTGTTGGGGCTTCTCCTTTGCCCTTGGATATGGGGTATCTCCTCACAGCTGTTCCAGTACTTTTCAGACACCGCTCCAGCGCCTACCATCTTGCTGGGCTTTCTCTGATCTTGATTGTGGTATATCTCCTCATAGCTGCTCCAGGCAGCACAGCCACTGCTCCAGCACTGCATATGTAAGTTTAAAATTGTTATATCCTCTTGATGATTTGATCCATTTATCGATATATAACAACCATCTTCTCCCTTATTATGGTTTTTGACCTAAAGTTTATTTTGTCTGATATAAATACAGCTATTTCTTCTTTCTTTCAGTTTCCATTTGTATGGAGTATCTTTTTCTCTGCCTTCACTTTTGAGTTTGTGTGTTCCTGAAACTGCAGAGTCTCTTATAGACTGCATATAGTTGGGTCTTTTGTTTCTTTAAATTCAGTCGTCCACTCTTGTGTCTTTCAATTAGAGGATTGGATCCATTTATATTTAAAGTAACTATTGATAGATAAAGACTTACTATTGCCATCCTATTTAGGTCTTTTTGGCTATTTTGTCTTTTTTTTTTCTTTTCTTTTTTTTTTTTTTTGCTTTCTTCCCTTCTTCCTGCCTGCCTTTGTGAATAGATGATTTTCTATAATAGTATACTTTCTTTTTTTATTTTATATGTATCAACTACTAGTTTTTGTTTTGTAGTTACTTTGAGGCTTTCTGAAATATCTTATCAGTTTAATAGTCTGTTTTAAACTGCTAATGCTTCACTGTACTTTACATATCCTGAAAACTGGGAGGTGAATCCAAAGACTTGGTGAGACTCAGGTTTGACCTCTTATGAATGAAGAATGATTTTTCTTTTTTTTTTTTTTTTTTGTGGTACCAGGTTCTTTCATCAGGAGATACCTAACATCTAGTTTTTGTTCTTTGTGATGTTAACACCTCTTTCTGCTTAAAGCGAGCACACAGTATTTCATTGGAGGTTGTAAAATATAATATCTTAATACTGTTTTGTGATCTACTTGGAGAATAGTTTTATGACAGAATATTTTCCCTCATCCCCTGTTTGGTTTCAAATAATAGAATTCATATAGGAAAGACAAGATGCATGTATATTTCTTTTATTTTATAAATCTATATTTCAAAATAAAATATCACCTGTCAGTCTCATAGAGTGAATATTACCATTACTGACAGTCCCTGACTTTTGCTGGTTTCACTTAGGATTTTTTGAGTTTATGATGGTGAAAAGGGATGCAGTTTCAGTAGAAATCACATTTTGAGTTTTGAATTTGATCTGTTCTTGGGCTATTAGTTCTATCCTCTCTCATGGTGCTAGGCAGTAGCAGTGAGCCACAGCTGTCGGCCAGCCATGCAGTCACAACCTGAATACTTAGACCCATTCTCTACTCAGACAGTTATTTTTTTCACTTTTATTACAGAATTAAATAAATTGCATGAGATATTCAAGAACTATACAATAAAATAGGCTTCTTGTTATATGCTTTTACCCTAGAGTAGGCTAATGTAAGTATTCTAAGAATACTCAAGATAGGTGTGGTTAAATGTATTAACTGCATTTTTTATTTATATTTTCAGTTTGTGATGAATTTATTGGGATATAATGATATCATAAATTAAGGAAGATCTGTATAAAATTGTGAATACAACATTTTTGAAAGTCTGCAAAAAATGTCTAATTTCCTAGGAAACATAACTTGCCCAAACAGGTCTTGTGAAGATAGATGGTGTTAAGCAGATACTTTTCCACTGGGGATGAGAGTGAGAAATAACAGTGAAATTCCCATAGAAAACAAAATAAAGTAAAACGTTAGCACAAATGATTTTACATAATTTTAATAACCATTTAGATAACACTAAAACCTAAACTATTTCTGACCATAATAAATATAAATGCTTTTTATGAGCAAATTTTATCAGTGATAATAAAGCCTGATTTTTTTCAAGGTCATAAGATACTATAAACCCCTTGCTTAAAATATTGATGTAAAATCATAAATAAAAATAATATCAAGCAAAATTTAATTAGAAATCATATATCATGACCTGGTGAGGTTTATTTTAGGAATGCAGGAATAGTGTGATGTTAGGAAACCCTGCCCTTTAATCCATCGTTGTAAGAGAAATAAAAATAAAAATTATAGGATCATCACCATAGATGCTAAAAACATATTTTTACAAAATCTAACATCAATTTCTGATTGTTGAAGATTATCAGAAGAAGATATTAGTTTCCTTATCATGATAAAAATGTATACATTACATTCTCAAAGTCAGCATGTATACACAATTTATACCTCAATAAAGTTTAAAGATAGCATCTGAATTTATGATTTTGTCATACACACGCACAAAAAAACAAGGAACACATTTAGCAAGACACATATAAGATTACTGCAGTGTAAACTATTAAATCCTGTTGAGTGAAATAAAAGAATATCTAAATAAATGGAGGGTTATTTGATGTTCATGAATTAAAAGTTTCAGTGTTTTTTCTTTTTTTTTCATTTATTTTTATTAGTTGGAGGCTAATTACTTTACAATATTGTAGTGGTTTTTGCCATACATTGACATGAATCAGTCATGGATTTACATGTGTTCCCCATCCCGATCCCCCCTCCTGCCTCCCTCCCCATTCCATCCCTCTGAGTCTATCCAGTGCACTAGCCCTGAGCACTTGTCTCATGCATCCAACCTGGGCTGGCGATCTGTTTCACCCTTGATAGTATACTTGTTTCAATGCTATTCTCTCAGAACATCCCACCCTCTCCTTCTCCCACAGAGTCCACAGATCTGTTCTGTACATCAGTGTCTCTCTTTTTTTTCTGTTTTGCGTATGGCAGTTGGAGATTCCTTAAAAAACTGGAAATAGAACTGCCATATGACCCAGCAATCCCACTTCTGGGCATACACACTGAAGAAGCCAGATCTGAAAGAGACACGTGCACCCCAATGTTCATCGCAGCAGTTTATAATTGCCAGGACATGGAAGCAACCTAGACGCCCATCAGCAGACTAATGGATAAGGAAGCTATGGTACATATACACAATGGAATATTACTCAGCCATTAAAAAGAATTCATTTGAATCAGTTCTAATGAGATGGATGAAACTGGAGCCCATTATACAGAGTGAAGTAAGCCAGAAAGATAAAGACCAATACAGTATACTAACACATATATATGGAATTTTATAAGATGGTAACAATAACCCTATATGCAAAACAGAAAAAAAAAAAAAGACACAGATGTACAGAACAGACCTTTAGACTCAGTGTTTTTTAAAGTGTTAAGTCTCCCTAGAATGACCTATAGCAAACTTTCTTAACTTCAGCACTCTTGACATTTTGAACTAAATTTTTTATTGCCAGGAGAGTGGCTTTGATTTTCTGTGAGTTGTTGGATATTTAGCAATATACATGACCTCTACTTCCTGATACTTCGCCCAGTTATGACAGCAAAAGTTGTCCTTAGGCATTGTCAAATGTCCCCTGGGGAAGGAAATCACCCCAGCTGAAAATCACTATTTCTAGATCAATGTAATTTCAGACATAATCCCAGCAGGACTTCTGTAGACGTTAACATAATTTAAAAATTTGTGTGGATAAGCAAAGCACCTAAGGTACCAAAGCACTCCCCCATCCAGTCCCTCTCAATAGGACTAGTTAACACACGTGGTGTGCTTCCCTGATGATTCAGAAGGTAAAGATTCTTCCTGCAGTGCAGAGACCTGTGTTTGATCCCTGGGTCAAGAAGACCCCCTGGAAGAAGGGAATGGCTACTCCCTCCAGTACTCTTGCCTGAAGAATTCCATGGACAAAGGAGCCAGGCGGGCTACAGTCCATTTGGTTGCAAAGAGTCAAATGTGACTGAATGACTAACACACACACACACACACACACACACGCACACAAACACACCCCCATACCCCCATACCATACATGGTTAAGTTTTGTTTTCTCATGATAACTTTTAAAATCTACTCTTTTAGTAACTTTCAAATATGCAATCACTATCATTAACTATAGCCACCATTTTGTATATTACATCCCTATGATTTATTTTGTAATTTGTATAAAATATAAGGAGGTTTGTACTTTTTGACCCTTTTCACCCATTTTGCCCATCCCCCAACCCCACCAATCTAGTCTCTGTATCTGTGTCCCTTCTCTCTCTTTTAAAAAAATTCCATGTATAAATTTGTTGTATAGTTGCTAAGTCATGTCTGACTCTTTTGTGACCCCATGGATTGAGGCCTGCCAGGCTCCTCTGCCCATGGAATTTCCCAGGCAAGAAAACTGGAGGTGGTTGTCATTTTCTTCTCCAATATCTAAGTGTAGGAATATGGTATTTGTCTATACACATGCACATGATTTTATATATCTATATAAAATCACATTTTCTTTGTCCTTTCTTCCATTGATGGACACTTAGGTTGTTTCCATATCAGGCTATTATAAATGCCACTACAATGAACATGGTGATGCATTATATATATATATATATAATAATTTTATATATTATATGTATTTTATATAATAATATATTTTATATATACATATATATTGATTTAGTGATTTTGTTTCCTTAAAATAGATGCCTTGAAGCAGAATTGCTGGATCATATGGTAGTTATATCTTTAATTTTTTGAGAACTCTCCATACTCTGTTCCATATTGACTGTACCATTTACATTACCATTAATAGTACACAAGTGTTTCATTTACTCCACACCTTCTCTAGAATTTGTCATTTCTTGTTTTGTTTTTTAATAATAGTCACTTTAATAGGTATGGGGTAATATCTTGTAGTGGTTATAACTTTTAATTCCTTGGTGATTAGTGATATTGAGCACCTTTTCATGCACCAGGTGACCACTGGTATGTCTTCTTTAGAAAATGTTTATTCAGATCTTCTGCCCATTTTTAAATTGGATTGTTTATTTTTTGTTATTGAGTTATAACATAAACTTCTATGGAAAAGAAAGATTAAGTTGAAGTACTTAGACTACCTTACTACAAGGCTTTCTATAAAGTTAGTAATCATGATGATGTGGTCCTGGAATAAGTATTGACAAATGGATTAATAGAACAAGATAAAATCAACTCAGTCTTCCATGGTCATTTGAGTTTTGACCAAGATGCCAAAGAATTCCAATGAGGAAAGAAATGTCTTTTCAAAAAAATTTCCTGGTATAACTAGATATCCATAAAATTGAACAAGATGAACCTTGACCCCATCTTATACCAAGCACAAAATTACCTGAACTTGAGTCAAATACTATGCAATTTTTAGGGGGGAAAAAGGAAAATATATTCAGAAAAGTAAAATATTTTCTTACTTGAAAAACTAAAGTCTCTTAACTGGAACATAGAGGAAAATGTCATAAAAGTAAAAAATGATACTATGGGCATCTTTAAAGCAAGATATTTTTTCATCAAAAGATGTTATTTAAAATGAATAGGTACACCACAGATTCCGAAAATATATTCACAAAACATATATCTAACAAAGGACTAGTATCCAGGACATGTAGAGAAATTCTAAGAATTAATAAAACAACCTCATTTTTAAAAAGAGCAAAAAGTATGAAGAAAGCTATATTGCAAGTGAGACTGTAAAACAGTACAACCACTTTGAGAAGTGTTCTGGTTCTTTCCTATACAATTCCACTGCCATATATTTACCCATTAAAAAAAAAAAAAGAAAGAAAACTAATGTCAACAAAAAGACTGATGAATAAATTTCCATAGCAACTTCTTCATTTATTTATTTATTGAAGGCTAATTACTTCATAATATTGTAGTGGTTTTTGCCATGCATTGACATGAATCAGCCATGGGTGTACATGTGTTCCCCAACTTGAACCCCCCTCCTATATCCCTCCCCCTCCCATCCCTCAGAGTCATGCCAGTGCACCAGACCTGAGCACCCTGTCTCATGTGTTGAACCTGGACTGGTGATCTATTTCACATATGATAATATACATGTTTCAGTGCTATTCTCTCAAATTATCCCACCTTTTCATTCTACCACAGAGTCCAAAAGTCTGTTCTTTACATCTGTGTCTCTTTTGCTGTCTCACATATAGGGTCATAGTTCCATCTTTCTAAATTCTATATATATGCATTAATGTACAGTATTGGTGTTTTTCTTTCTGACTTACTTCACTCTGTATAATAGGCTCCAGTTTCATCCACCTCATTAGAACTGATTCAAATGCATTATGTTTAATAGCTGAGTAATATTCTATTGTGTATATGTACCACAGCTTCCTTATACATTTGTCTGCCCATGGACATCTAGGTTGCTTCCATGTCCTGGCTATTGTAAATGGTGCTGCAATGAGCATTGGGGTGCATGTGTCTCTTTCAATTCTGGTTTCCTCGATATGTATGCCCAGCAATGGGATTGCTGGGTTGTGTGAGAGTTCTATTTCCAGTTTTTTAAGGAATCTCCATGCTGTTCTCCATAGTGGCTTATACTAGTTTGCATTCCCACCAACAGTGTAAGAGGGTTCCCTTTTCTCAGCACCCTCTCCAGCATTTATTGTTTGTAGACTTTTGGATAGCAGCCATTCTGACTGGCGTGAGATGCTACCTCATTGTCGTTTTGATCTGCATTTCTCTGATAATGAGTGATGTTAAGCATCTTTTCATATGTTTGTTAGACATCTGTATGTCTTCTTTGGATAAATGTCTGTTTAGTTCTTTGGCCCATTTTTTGATTGGGTCATTTATTTTTCTGGAATTGAGCTGCAGGAGCTACTTATATAGTTTTGAGATTAATCCTTTTTCAGTTGCTTCATTTACTATTATTTTCTCCCATTCTGAAGGCTGTATTTTCACAATGCTTATAGTTTCCTTCGTTGTGCAAAAGCTTTTAAGTTTAATTAGGTCCCATGTGTTTGTTTGTCAGGGATCAGGTAGAGAGGGAGGTGGGAGGGGGGATCAGGATGGGGAATACATGTAAATCCATGGCTGATTCATGTCAATGTATGACAAAAACCACTACAATATTGTAAAGTAATTAGCCTCCAACTAATAAAAATAAATGAAAAAAATATGTTGACCATTTGTTTATTTTTGCTTTTATTTCTTTATTCTGGGAGGTGGGTCATAGAGGATCCTGCTATAATTTACATCAGAGAGTGTGTTGCCTATGCTTTCCTCTAGGAGTTATGTAGTTTCTAGTCTTACATTTAGATCTTTAATCCATTTTGAGTTTATTTTTGTCTATGGTGTTAGAAAGTATTCTAGTTTCATTCTTTTACAAGTGTTTGACCAGTTTTCCCAGCACCATTTGTTAAAGACATTGTCTTTTCTCCATTGTATATTCTTGCCTCCTTTATCAAAGATAAGTTGTCCATAGGTATATGAATTTATCTCTGGACTTTCTATTTTGTTCCACTGATCTATATTTCTATCTTTGTGCCAGTACCATACTGTCTTGATGACTGTATTTTTGTAGTAGAGCCTGAAGTCAGGCAGATTGATTCCTCTAGGTCCATTCTTCTTTCTCAAGATTGCTTTGGCTATTCAAGGTTTTTTGTATTTCCATACAGATTGTGAAATTATTTGTTCTAGTTCTGTGAAAAATACCGTTGGTAGCTCGATAGGGATTGCATTGAATCTATAGATTGCTTTGGCTAGTATACTCATTTTCACTATATTGATTCCTCCAAACATGGTATATTTCTCCATCTATTTGTGTCCTCTTTGATTTCTTTCATCAGTGTTTTATTGTCTTCTATATATAGGTCTTTTGTTTCTTTAGGTAGATTTATTCCTAAGTTTTTTATTCTTTTCATCACAATGGTGAATGGGATTATTTCCTTAATTTCTCTTTCTGTTTTCTGATTGTTAGTGTTTAGGAATTCAAGGGATTTCTGTGTGTTAATTTTATATCCTGCAGCTTTACTATATTCATTGATTAGCTCTAGTAATTTTCTGGTGAAATATTTAGGGTTTTCTATGTAGAGGATCATGTCATCTGCAAATAGTGAGAGTTTTGCTTCTTCTTTTCCAATCTGGATTCCTTTTATTTCTTCTTCTTCTCTGATTGCTATGGTTAAAACTTCCAAAGCTATGTTGAATAGTAGTGGTGAGAGTGGGCATTCTTGTCTTGTTCCTGACTTTAGGGTAAATCCTTTCAATTTTTCACCATTAAGGATAATGTTTGCTGTGGGTTTATCATAATGGCTATTATTATGTTGAGGTATGTTTCCTCTTTGCCTGCTTTCTGAAAGGTTTGTGTCATAAATGGATGTTGAGTTTTGTCAATGGTATTCTCTGCATCAATAGAGATAATCATATGGTTTTTATCTTTCAATTTGTTAATGTGGTGTATCACATTAATTGATTTGTCAATACGGAAGAATCCTTGCATCCCTGGGATAAGGCCCACTTGGTCATGATGTATGATCTTCTTAATATGTTGTTGGATTCTGTTTGCTAGAGTTTTGTTAAGGATTTTTGCATCTATATTCATCAGTGATATTGGCCTGTAGGTTCCTTTTTTTGTGTCATCTTTGTCTGGTTTTGGTATTAGGGTGATGGGGGCCTCATAGAATGAGTTTGGGATTTTACCTTCCTCTGCAATTTTCTGGAAGAGTTTGAGTAGGATAGGTGTTAGCTCTTCTCTAAATTTTTGATAGAATTTAGGTGTGAAGCCATCTGGTCCTGGTCTTTTGTTTGTTGGAAGACGTTTGATTACTGTTTTGATTTCCCTGATTGTGTTAAGATTTTCTATTTCTTCCTGGTTCAGTTTTGAAAAGTTATACTTTCATAAGAATTTGTCCATTTCTTTCAAGTTGTCCATTTTATTGGCATATAGTTGCTGATAGTAGTCTCTTATGAGCCTTTGTGTTTCTGTGTTGTCTGTTGTGATTTCTCCACTTTCATTTCTAATTTTGTTGATTTGATTCTTCTCCCTTTGTTTCTTGATCAGTCTGGCTAATGGTTTGTCTATTTTATTTATCTTCTCAAAGAACCAGCCTTTAGCTTTGTTGATTTTTGCTATGGTCTCCTTTGTTTCTTTTGCATTTATTTCTGCCCGAATTTTTATGATTTCTTTCCTTCTACTAACCCTGGGATTCTTCATTTCTTCTTTTTCTAGTTGCCTTAGGTGTAGAGAGGTTATTTGTTTGATTTTTCTCTTGTTTCTTGAGGTAAGTTTGTATTGCTATGAACCTTCCCCTTAGCACTGCTTTTACTAAATCCCATAGGTTTTGTGTTGTTGTGTTTTCATTTTGATTTGTTTCTATGCATATTTTGATTTCTTTTTTTATTTCATCTGTGATTTGTTGGTTATTCGGAAGCATGTTGTTTAGCCTCCATATGTTTGTGTTTTTCATAGTTTTTTTTTTAATCTATAGTTGACATCTAATCTTATCACATTGTGATCAAAAAAGATGTTTGAAATGATTTCAATTTTTTTACTTTACCAAGGCTAGATTTATGGCCCAGGATGTGATCTATCCTGGAGAAGATTCCATATGCACTTGAGAAAAAGGTGAAATACTTTGTTTTGGGGTGAAATGTCCTATAGATATCAATTAGGTGTAACTGATCCATTGTATCATTTAAAGTTTATGTTTGCGTGCTAATTTTCTGTTTAGTTGACCTATCCATAGGTGTGAGTGGGGTATTAAGGTCCCCTACTATTATTGTGTTACTGTTAATTTCCCCTCTCAAACTTGTTAGCATTTGCCTTCCGTACTATGGTGCCCTTACGTTGGGTGCATATATATTTATAATTGTTATATCTTCTTTTTGGATTGATCCTTTGATCATTATGTAGTGTCCTTCTTTGTCTCTTCACAGTCTTTATTTCAAAGTCTATTATATCTGAAATAAGTATTGTTACTCCTGCTTTCTTTTGATCGCTATTTGCATGAAGTATCTTTTTCAAGCCCTTCACTTTCAGTCTGTATGTGTCTCTTGTTTTGAGGTGGGTTTCTTGTAGACAGTATATATAGGGGACCTTGTTTTTGTATCCACTCACCCAGTCTTTGTCTTCTGGTTGGGACATCCAACCCATTTACATTTAAGGTAATTATTGATAAGTATGATCCCGTTGCCATTTACTTTGTTGTTTTGGGTTCAAGTTTATAAACCTTTTCTGTGTTTCCTGTCTAGAGAAGATCCTTTAGCATGTGTTGAAGAGCTGGCTTGGTGGTGCTGAATTCTCTCAGCTTTTGCTTATCTGTAAAGCTTTTGATGTCTCCTTCATATTTCCTTCCTAGATACAGTAATCTGGGTTGTAGATTTTTGTCTTTTATCACTTTAAGTATGTCTTGCCATTCCTTTCTGGCCTGAAGAATTTCTATTGAAAGATCAGCTGCTAGCCTTATGGGAATCCCCTTGTGGGTTATTTGTTGTTTTTCCCTTTCTGCTTTTAATATTTGTTCTTTGTGTTTTATCTTCATTAATTTGATAAATATGTGTCTTGGAGTGTTTCCCCTTGGGTTTATCCTGTTTTGGACTCTCTGGGTTTCTTGGACTTGGGTGGCTACTTCCTTCCCCATTTTAGAGAAGTTTTCAACTATTATCTCCTCAAGTATTTTCTCATGGCCTTTCTTTTTGTCTTCTTCTTCTGGAACTCCTATGATTCGAATGTTGGGGCATTTAACATTGTCCCAGAGGTCTCTGAAGTTGTCTTCATTTCTTTTATTTCTTTTTTCTTTTTTCCTCTCTACTTCATTTGTTTCTATCATTCTATCTTCCACCTCACTTATCCTATCATCTGCCTCAGTTATTCTACTGTTGATTCCCTCCAGAGTGCTTTTGATCTCAGTTACTGCATTATTCATTATTGACTGACTCTTTTTTTATTTCTTCTAGGTCCTTCTTAAACTTTTCTTGCATCTTCTCAATCCTTGTCTCCAGACTATTTATCTGTAACTCCATTTTATTTTCAAGATTTTGGATCATTTTTAATATCATTATTCTGAATTCTTTTTTTCAGGTAGACTGCCTATCTCCTCCTCTTTTGTTTGCATTTATCGTGTTCCTTTACCTGCTGGATAGTTCTCTGCCTTTTCATCTTGTTTAGATTGCTGTGTTTGGGGTGGCCTTTCTATATGCTAGAAGTTTGTGGTTCCTCTTTATTGTGGAGGTTTCTCTCTGTGGGTGGGTTGGACGAGTGGCTTGTCAAGATTTCCTGGTTAGGGAAGCTTGTGTCGGTGTTCTGGTGGGTGGAGCTGGATCTCTTCTCTCTGGAGTGCATGAAGTGTCCAATAGTGAGTTTTGAGGGGTCTATGGGTTTGGTGTAACTTTTGGTGGCCTGTATTTTAATGCTCAGGGTTATTTTCCTGTGTTGTTGGAGAATTAGCTTGGTATGTCTTGCTCTGAAACTTGTTGGCTCTTAGGTGGAGCTTGGTTTCAGTGTAGGTATTTGGATGAGCTCTTGTCGATTAATGTTCCCTGCAGTCAGGAGTTTTCTGGTGTTCTCAAGTTTTGGATTTAAACCTCCTGCCTCTGCCTTTCAGTCTTACTCTTACAGTAGCCTTGAGACTTCTCCATCCATATGCCACCAAGGATGAAACATCTAGGTTAATGGTGACAAGGTTCTCCACAGTGAGGTACTCCCAGAGAGGTTCACAGTTACATGGAGAAGAGAATTGGGAGGAAGGAGATAGAGGTGACCAGGAGGAGAAGAGGGGTAATCAAAAGGGGAGAGAGCAATCTAGCCAGTAATCAGTTTCCTATGTGCTCTCACACACATAGTTCACAGAGTTACATAGAGAGGAGAAGAGGGAGGAAGGAGATAGAGGTGACCAGGAGAAGGTGGGGGGGGGGGGGATCAAAAGGAGAGAGACAGATCTAGCTAGTAATCAGTTCCTTAAGTGTTCTCCACAGCCATGAACACCCAAAGAGATCACAAAGTTAGGTAGAAAAGAGAAGGGAGGGAGGAGATAGAGGTGACCTGGGGGAGAAAAAGGAGTCAAAAGGGGAGAGAGCAATCAAGCCAGTAATCACACTCCTAAGTAAAAATGGGTACAGAAGATTAGATTCTTAAAGGTGCAAAAGTAATAACAAATACCAAAAAGCAAAGATTAATAATCCAGAGTAGAGGTTAGACTCTCAAAAATACAATATTAAAAAAACTAAGCAAAATCACAAAAATTATCATATATATATATATATATATATATATATATGAAATTTGCTTTAAAATAGGGGCTTTTTTTGACAAGGTAATAGTAGATTATAAAAGCAAATTAAAGGAAAATTACTTAAAAATAAAAAAAAATAAGGATAATAGTAAAATATATCTAGGAATTTCTCTGGAGCTGTTGAGGGCAGTGTCGAGTCAGTTCAGTTTCAGATAGTCTTTGTTCCAGCTTATTCTTCTTTTCCAGGTCTATCAGCCCCTTCCAATGTAGTCAATGCTAACTACAGTGTTTTAATCTGTTGCACCTGTCACTTCCAAAGTGGTTCCCTCACTATTTTGGCTTCCTCTGTTTGCAAGTCTCTTCGGTGTCTAATTTCTGTCCTGACACAGGTCAAGGTGGTCACTTAATTATGCTCACTTGTTCAGTTGTGCTGTGGGGAGGGAGGAAAACTGCAAACAAATATCACTGGTGTGTGGGGGGAGTGCTCACAGTGTCTAGGCCACACTGGGTTTGCCCCTGGTCATAGTGTGTGTGCTTTCCCAGTCTACACTCCTCAGGCTCCAGGTTGCTCTGAAGGGGAACTGTCTAAAGCGGGCCCTGGGTTGCATGCACTTTCCCAGTCTAAGCCGCTCAGGTTCAGGTTCTCAGGTACTCCACAAGGGCACAGACTCGGTCGGGCCTGCGTTTTGTGCCCTTCCCAGATCTGAGCAGGTGTGCCATGTGTCTCCTCTGGGGAGCTGATCTCTGGCTGCGACCCTCCTGGCAGATGTCAACCATCCAGGATCCCAGGAAGACTTGGTTAGCAACTGGGAGCCTGCTTGCAGTTTGGTGGAGGATGCCATCTCTGGGGCCGAGATTACCCCTTGCCTTCAGCTCTGGCTGTTGCTCACCTGTTTCTCTGCTTCTGGTGGGGGAATGGGCTGGTCCACAGCCAGCTAGCTCTCCTCTGGTATTTCCTCAGTCCTTTGTTCTGTGAGCTGGCCAGCATGTGCCTTAAGTTAGTGCTTTTCGAGGGAAAGTTCTCTCTCTCTCTTTTCTTTCTCTGGCTATCCAACAATTTGGGTTGCTATCTCATGTTAGCTCTCTCAGATTGTCCTCAGGGCATTCAGGTCTGGTCCTTACCCTAAGAATGCAGCCCATGCCTCCCTGTTCAGCCCCTACTCACTGCTGGCAGAGATGAGTCTCTGGGCTACTTCTCCGCTGAGAGTTGCAGTTAGGCACATAATCTGTGGGCTTTTTTTTTTTTTTTTTTTTTCCGTTCCAGTTATGTTGCCCTCTGAAATTCCAAAACTCCCCACAGACCCGCTGGTAAGAAGGTTTCCTGGTATTCCTCCTTCACGACTCCCTCCCCAGAATGAGTCTCCATCCCAAGCTCTTTTGTCTTTCTTTTTGTCTTTATATTTTGTCCTACCTCCTTTTGAAGAAAATGGGCTGCCTTTCTGGGTGCCTGGTGTCCTCTGCCAGTGTTCAGAAGTTTTGTGGAATTTGCTCAGCATTCAAATGATTTTTTGATTAATTTGTGGAGAAGAAAGTGGTTCTCCCTGTCCTATTCCTCCACCATCTTAGTACCGCCCCCAACCCCCCATAGCAACTTCTTAATAACCAAAAAGAATAAACCCAGGGCCTCATGAATAGCTCAGTTCAATTCAGTCTCTCAGTCATGTCTGACTCTTTGCTACCCCATGAACTGCAGCACGCCAGGCCTCCCTATCCATCACCAACTCCCGGACTCCACTCAAACCCATGTCCATTGAGTCGGTGATGCCATCCAACCATCTCATCCTCTGTCGTCCCCTTCTCCTTCTGCCCTCAATCTTTCCCAGCATCAGGGTCTTTTCAAGTGAGTCAGCTCTTTGCATCAGGTGGCCAAATTATTGGAGTTTCAGCTTCAGCATCAGTCCTTCCAAAGAACATTCAGGACTGATCTTTAGGATGGACTGGTTGGATCTCCTTGCAGTCCAAGGGACTCTCAGGAATAGGAGAATGGATAAGCAAACTGTGATATACTTATGTAATGTAATGTCATACATCAATGAGAAGGATCATAGTTCAGCTACATGAAATAACCTGAGTGAATTTATATAAAATATATACAGTTTAATTCTATATGAATGTTCCAGAGTAGTGAACACTAGGGACAATTGGTGAAGACTTACTAGAAATAAACATTTTGGATGATAATAATATACTATATCTTGACAGTTGTTTGGATCACATGCATATATACATTTGTAAAAATTCAATAAACGTACATTTAAAATGTGTTCATTTAGTTGCATGTGAATTTTATGTAAATAAAATAATGAACACCGGTTAATGACATGCATGCTGAAGCATTGAGACCAGGTGTCTCTGTCTTCAATTTAACTTGAAATGCATCAAAAATATGTTTCTTTGATATATGAGGATAAGGGTAAATGTGATAAAAACAAGTGTAGAAAATGTTGATGGTAGAAATTAGGTGGTAGATATACTGAGGTTCACTATAAAGTTCTGTCAGCTTTTTGTTTATCTGAACCTTTACTTGATAATGTGCTGAGAAAAAAATAATGTAGTAATGTATATAAAATATTCAAGGAAAGAAAACATGACCCTCGGGTTTTCTTTTCAACCAGTCTGGAATTCAATATAAAGATCAAGAGAAATCATGAATATTCCAGAATACATGGAATAATTTTCCTAAAGGCACTTGATGAGAGTCTTTTGGAAAATCGGTTCAGACATGTAGTGTAACTAGAGAAGTGAGAACATAAGGGTTAATTTAGAATTATAGCTATCATCGCTTCCTGGCAAACAGATGGGGAAACAATGGAAACAGTGAGAGACTATTTTGGGGGGCTCCAAAATCACTGTAGATGGTGACTGCAGCCATGAAATTAAAAGACGCTTGCTCCTTGGAAGTAAAGCTATGACCAACCTAGACAGCATATTAAAAAGCAGAGACATTACTTTGCCAACAAAGGTCTGCCTAGTCAAAGTTATGGTTTTTCCAGTAGTCATGTATGGATGTGAGAGTTAGACCATAAAGAAAGCTGAGCACTGAAGAGTTGATCCTTTTGAACTGTGGTGTTGGAGAAGACTCCTGGGAGTCCCTTGGACAGCAAGGACATCCAACAAGTCCATCCTAAAGGAAATCAGTCCTGAATCTTCATTGGAAGGACTGATGCTGAAGCTGAAACTCCAATAATTTGGCCACCCAATGTGATGAACTGATTTATTGGAGAAGACCCTGATGCTGGGAAGGTTGAAGGCAGGAGAAGGGGATGACAGAGGATGAGATGGTTGTATGGCATCACCAACTTGATGGACATGAGTTTGAGTAAGTTTTGGGAGTTGGTGATGGACAGGGAAGCCTGGCATGCTGCAGTCCATGGGGTCACAAAGAGTCGCACACAACTGAGGAACTGAACTGAATAATTAAAAGAAATGATAGTTATATTATCACAATCTTACAACCTATAATAAATTAATTGTCATAAATTAACCATTCTCAGAGTTTAGTGTACATAATTATCATGTGGGAAATCTGTTAAAACCACAACTTCTTGGCCCCACCTCCAGAGACCCTGGTTTATGTGTCTGCAGTGGAACCTATTAATTTGCATTTCTAATGAGCTCTCAGGTGGTACTGATACTGCTGGTCTACAGAATACACATTAAGTAGCACTGATATAGGCCATGACTGCTAACATCACAAAAGGAAAGACAATCAAATATGTGCCTTCTAATTGGAATGCACTATTTCACCAATGACACTATTGTGCCAGAGTAAACTAAAGTAGAATCAAAACAAGTCTCTATATCTAACTTCCAATTTGCTGAAAATATAAGAGCTATTGGAAATGTCATGGCAATAAAATTCAGCAAAGTCCGAAACACGGGAAACTCTACAAGTCCAAGAACCCAGTTACTTGAACAAAAATTGGAAAGGAAATAAATGAAAGAAAAACATAGTTTAAAAGAGAAGAAAGTCAAAATTCATAACAACCTGTTACAGTATCTGGACCTTATTTAGACCCTAATGCAAAAACAAATGATAAGGAAAAGTTATATTACAAGTGAGGGAATTTGAACACTGGCTTTGTGTGACACTATAGAGAAACAGCCATTATTTTTTAGGCATACCACATATTCATTATAATCTTAAAAATAACAAGTCCCGTCTTTTCTAGACACATTCAAATATTTACATATGAAATTATAGATTGCCTGAAAACTTCTTTGAAATAACTTTGCTGAGATGGCAAGTGTGGGATAAATTAAATAGAGTGAAGTATGAGTTATTGAAGCTGGGTGATGGATACATAGGGCTTCCCAGGTGGTACAGTGGTAAAGAATCAGCCTGCCAGTGCAGGAGACACAAGAGACTTGGATTCAATCTCTGAATCAGGAAGATCCCTTGAGTAGGAAATGGCAACCCACTCCACTATTCTTTCCTGGAAAATTCCATGGACACAGGAGCCTGGCAGGTTACAGTACATGGGGTTGCAAAGAGTCGGACATTACTGAGCACACACATACAACATGCAATAATGAATCATGGAAATTCATGACACTAATCTCCCTACTCTGGTAAACACTTGATCTTTCCACACAGGATGTTTTAAACATTCTTTGAAAACTGCAATAACACAAGAATAATTTATTACTTTGCAAATTCATTGAGGAGCATGGTTAAGATTCAGTCATTAAATGGTACATGTAGGGTGACTGTACAATGGGTAGATTGAAAATAACTATCACAATCTACTTCATGTTGTAAAAAAATTCCTTATAAACTTCTTAGAACAAAGTTAGTTTACCAGTCAGGAGGAAACACCAGAGAAACATAGGCTGAAAAAATTGTGAAAAATAAAGTTACACCTAGATAAAAAATAAAATCATTGACATTTCATTAAAACAAAACATGGCTGTTCCCTTCCATTCTTCCATGTAGATTTGTCAAATGTTTTTATAACAACTTCCCTATCTCCAGTTCAACAGTGCACAATATATTACCCCATTGTTACTTGCTTCCTTGCTGCTGCTGCTAAGTCGCTTCAGTCCGACCCTGTGCGACCCCATAGACGGCAGCCCACCAGGCTCCTCTGTCCCTGGGATTCCCCAGGCAAGAACACTGGAGTGGGTTGCCATTTCCTTCTCCAATGCATGCAATGCATGCTAAGTCGATTCAGTCGTGTCCAACTATGTGTGACCCTATGGACAGCAGCCCATAGGGTTGCTCCTCTGTCCACAGGGTTCTCTAGGCAAGAATACTGGAGTGGGTTGCCATTTCCTCTCCAGCTTCCCTGCTAGTTTCAGGGAATTAGTATGCATTGCAAATTTTGATTTTTCACTGTAAAGACATTTAAGTAAAATGGATTTACCTAATTTACCTAATATTGGAAGTTTATATAATGTGTTGTTTCATATTTAAGTAAGGCTACTTTTCACTTGATGAAAAGTACATACTTACACATTCTTGAGTTGTTTTGCATAATAAAATGTACACTAAACAACTGTTTTAAGGTACACAGTTATATAGTGTATCAGTTGTTCTCCCAAGGGACAGTATGTACCATCATGAGCCCTACATAAACAGACATTTTCCAGATCATCACAATTAACCAATATTATCAAAGTATTTCATCATTGTCAGTTATTGGGGGAAAATATTCTGTAACTGAATGTCTTTAATTCCCGATGATGCTGAGAATTATTTAGTGTGTACATTTGCATAAGTCTTTAGTGATTTGCTTATTCATAGCAAATCATTTTCAATGATTTGTAGGACTTTCTAATGTGTTCTAAATACAGATTCTTTGTTAGATATTTGCAAATGTTTTCTCCCAACTGGCTACTCTCCTTTGAAATGTATCTTTTTAAAACTTTTACTGGAGTATAATTGATTTAAAATGTTGTGTTAGTTTCAGGTATAAGGCAAAGTGACTCAATTATTTAAATATATATACACACACACACACACGTATATCATATTTTCCTTTTCCCCATATAGCTTATTGTAGAATATTGAGTAAAATTCCTTGTGCTATACAGTAGGTCTTTATTAGTTATCAATTTTATATAGAGTACTGTGGATATGTTAATCCAATCTCCTAATTTATCACTTCCCCTCATGTTTCCCCTTTCATAACCTTAAGTTTCATTTTGAGATCTGTGAGTCTGTTTCTGTTTTGTTAATAAGTCCATTTATATCTTTTTTATTAGATTCCACATATAAGTGACATCATATGATATTTATCTTTCTCTGTCTGACTTACCTCACTTAGATGATAGTCTCTAGGTCAATTCTTGTTGCCACAAATGGCATTATTTCATCATTTTTTACAGCTGAGCAATATTCCATTATGTGTGTGTATGTGTGTGTGTGTATGTATATATATATATATATATATATATATATATAACATCTTCTGTATCCATTTGTCTGTCGATAGACCTTTGTACTGTGTGATCAGTCATGTTTGTGTGATCCCAAGGACCATAGCGCAACAGGCTCCGCTGTCCATAAAATTCTCCAGGCAAGAATACTGGAGTAGGTTTCCATTTCCTTCTCCAGTTGATAGACGTTTAGGTTGCTTCCATGTCTTGTCTACAGAAAATAGTTCTGCATTGAACATTGGGATGCATGTATCATTTCAAATTGTTTTTTTTTTTTCCAGATACATGCCCAGAAATGGCATTGCTAGATCATATGGTAGTTCTACATTTAGTTTTTTTTTTTTTTTATTAGTTGGAGGCTAATTACTTCACAACATTTCAGTGGGTTTTGTCATACATTGACATGAATCAGCCATAGATTTACACGTATTCCCCATCCCGATCCCCCCTCCCACCTCCCTCTCACCCGATTCCTCTGGGTCTTCCCAGTGCACCAGGCCCGAGCACTTGTCTCATGCATCCCACCTGGGCTGGTGATCTGTTTCACCATAGATAGTATACATGCTGTTCTTTTGAAATATCCCACCCTCACATTCTCCCACAAAGTTCAAAAAGTCTGTTCTGTATTTCTGTGTCTCTTTTTCTGTTTTGCATATAGGGTTATCGTTATCACAATTTCTAAATTCCATATATATGTTGTTAGTATGCTGTAATGGTTCTTTATCTTTCTGGCTTACTTCACTCTGTATAAATGAGGGCTCCAAGCTTCATCCATCTCATTAGGACTGGTT